>NW_027114648.1:12899-22721 GCF_000696795.3 Halyomorpha halys
ATCCACTAGATTTCCTTCAAAGATTAGATAAGAGCCGTTCCCTAATAATTTCAAAATATAGGATACAAAATATCCCGGAAAGGGCTACAATTGTCTCGGTCCTGGAAAAAGACATTTTATACCATTTCTTTACTAACATGCCTCTTCATATTAGGACATATTTGATGACCAAAACGGACAAACTAAAAACCAACACGATTTACGTAATTTAATACAAAACGAAAATTACCTCCTTTTTGAAGATTTGATTAATTCTGGCAGTATGAGGAAACCTGGGGAAACCCAAGAACCACAAAAAAATTTCGACTTAGAAAAACGGAAACAATATTATAATAACTATCACGAACCCAAAATTTACCAAGATACGAGACACCATCAGAATTACCCACCAAGAGACAATCATCGGGACCATTATTATGATGATCATGACTCAAATCACGATAAAAGAAATAATCCACATAGGGAACAATGGAAACCGGAAGAGCAGAAACGATTCTTTCAGGGCTCAGGACAACATAAAAATAGCGGCTCAGGGCAGCATAGAAACCATAAGCCCGTCGAAAAAGGAGAAATTTCAAACACGGTGTCGATGCGTACCGTTAGTGGCTTCCAGAAAAATCAACCCCGACAACCGGTGTATCAACTAGACCAGGAGGATCCCAGAGATGGAGAAATAAGAGAACGCTGTGAACAATTGGAAATGCTTACTGCTATTAGAGGAGAATCCGAAAATCATTTTTTAGGGGACGACCCAGATCCAGACTACAAAACATAAAAAAATACGAACTTCACACAACCAATTTCCATAAACTTCCGTTCGTAATAGATAAAAAGAATCGGAAATGGTTATTGGATACAGGTTCGCAAAAAAAAAATACAGAAACCCAAAAATAATCCCACCAGGAATTCAACGCCAAAAAGAAGATTTCATCGTCGTGACCGCAGCCAGAGAAGAAAAAGGCACAGAGACTATAACCACTAATATTCACAATACTTTTTAAAAATGTCCATTCAAAGTAAAAATTTTTACATTAGATTTTAGTCCAAATTATAACGTTTTAATTGGTTTCGAACTTATGGACGATTTAAATTTTAAAGTAGTCTTTGAAAATCGAACAATTAGGTCATAGCACAACGAGTTTCCTTTTATAATGGAAAGAGACTTTTTAGCAATAGAAATAAAAGAAGGACGAAATCTGGCAGACTTGCCAAAAAATAAAATTTCTTTGTAGAGTACAAGGAAGATGGCATTAAAATACCCTCCGGAATCTACAGAGATACAGTCAAGATAATAGGTAACCAAAAAGGAACAATTAAATTGCCCTTAATGAATTTACATGAAGTAGACATAATCGACCCACCGACAGAGGAGAACATCAAAGACATACATGAACATGTCCGGATTGAACATATCCCCCCTCAACACAGAACCGAATTATTAAATCTTTTAAAAAATTATCCAACAATTTTTAAATCTGAAAAGGACAAATTATCTGCAACTGACTTACTGGAGCACCAAATTAAAACCAAAACAGACGAACCAATTTACTCACGCAATATACCGATACCCACAACAATTTAGAGAACAAATTAGAGAGGAAATTAACATAATGTTGGACAACAAAATAATCATACCTAGTAACTCTCCTTATAATTCGCCCGTATAGGTAGTTCAAAAACGAGCTGACGCATCAGGTCAGAAAAAAAATCGCATGGAGATCTATTACCGAAAACTAAATCGAGAAACAATCCCTGAACGCTATTCTTTGCCAAATATAGAGGATTTGCTTGGAAAATTAGGAAAAGCCACCATTTTTACTACCATGGATCTCTGTTCCGGTTTTCACCAAATAAAAGTACACGAAGACTCAGTTCACAAAACGGCATTTATCACCGATCAGGGTCATTTTGAATTCCTACGCTTGCCTTTAGGTTTATGTAATGCCCGGCGACATTTCAAAAAGCTATGAACATTATTTTTGCTGATATGCCTCATGTCCTCGTGTACATAGATGATATCATCACATTTTCCGAAGCTTTTAATGACCATCTCAAACACATGAAAACAGTCCTAGAAAAATTGTAAAAAACATAATCTCAAGATTCAGTTAGACAAAACCGAATTCTGTAAACAAGAACTATTATTTCTCGGATATATTATTAGTGAAAAAGGAATTGAACCAAATCCCGACAAAATTAAAGCTGTCAAAGACTTTAAACTACCACGCAACGAAAAGGAGATAAAAAGCTTCTTAGGTCTAACAGGATTCTATCGCAAAATGATTCCTAACTACGCGAAAATAACCGCACCCATGACTAGATGCCTGCGTAAAGGAGGCGAGATAAAACCAGAGTCATATAGGGAGGCGTTCGAAATATTAAAAACAATGGTCTGCAGTAGCCCTATTCTTCAAATACCAAACTTCGAGGAAGACTTTTAAGACACAGATCGCTCGACTCATTAAGTGGAAACTACTACTCGAAGATTACAAATATGACATCAAGGATATTCAGGGTAAGGCGAATAAGGTTGCTGACCATCTGTCCCGACAAGCACCTCTCAGAGAAACCCGAGTACGACTTGTATCATATCTCAGAAGATAACTCGTCCCTGGACACTCAACACTCTGCCGAGTCTTCAGATAATAGGATCCTTATCGTCGACGACTGTCAACGACCTGTGAACGTAGAGAAAAATCAAATCGTCATAATAAAGGGCTTTAACGAACATCAAGTCGAAAAGATATTTAACAAAACTAGAATAATCAAATTCTCTAGGATTACTTAACCGAGCAAGCTCTACGTTCATTGACTTAATAAAAATAATTAGCACCCAGACCTCCGGGTCCGAAGAAGAAAAAATTGAACTTGCAACAATCGCATATAATAATTCTCTGAACCAAAATTTGAAATTAAGTCCCAATGAAATTACTTTTGGGATCAGTAGAGAAAATTTTAACGAAAATCCGGGAATTCAAGAATATCACGAAAAATTAACAACAACCAGGGAAGCTATAAAAACGAGTATTGAGCTAAATAAAGAAAAATACATCAACAAAAGAAACGAGACAAGGGAAGACGCTCCTAAATTACCCGATGAAGTATACATTCGGAAACCCAGTTCCAATAAAAATGATGTTAAATACTAAAACAGGTAAATGGTAAACAGTTAGGTGGAAAATTGTTGAAATCTAAGGGCAAAACTAAAAAATTACATCCCAGACAAACTATAAGACCTAAGAAAACAAGTAAGTTTGAGAAACCATCAACTAGTCAAAGCACGAATGTCTAGCCGATAACATTTCGCTCAAAAATTAAATGAGGAAATAGAAAAAAGGATTCAGGACCTGCAGAATAACCCTAAAAATCTTCCTTTTGCAGATTTTGACGATGAAGGGCTCTTTCAAGTTTCTTCTGACCTTCATTCTTCTGGCTCAGACCCTCCAAATAGAAACGTTGAAAATCCAGACGCTGTCCAATGGCCCTGGAGCTTCGATAATTCAGATGAATTCGTCGTATCTGATGACGGAATGGTACACTTTCCTATATTATAAGAATTTATCTCAGCTCAGTGAAGAAATTTCCACCCTACAAACACATATAAATAATCTTAAAATTGACAAAGAATTTAAAATGTTACACGAAATATTAGAAAAAAGATATGAACGAATTACAAATCAAATTACCCACCTTATTAAGCGCAAAAATATAAATAGGGATAAACGAGGTATAGTCAATGGTTTAGGTACAGCTCTCAGTTGGTTAACCTGAACCGGCACGATGTATGCAGATGATAAACAGAATTACGAAATTCAACGGAGATAAAGTGAAAAAAAACTTTATTGGTAAACAAATAGTACAATGAACATTACGACATGCTACAACTATTACTGGTACTGATCTTACAAGCTTGGGATTGATGGGGGTATATATAGGAGCTGTGGAGGGAGGTGGCTCGGAGTTGTAGAGTCAGCAGGAATTGCTACCATAACTCAGAAATATGATACCATTCTACAAAAGGTGGAAAATAATTTATATCACATACAACACAATCAAGAGGCTGGAATCAGTCTCAATAAGAAATTAACTCATGAATAAAATAACGATATCCTAATTTTGAATCATTTTAAAAATAACATAGAAACAAATAACAAGGTTTTGGACACAACTCTTGTCAAATTATCCTACCATGACCTTTTAGATTACATGACTCTATTAGAAAGACAGTTACAAGAAACAGAAGATGCAGTTCTAGACTCGAACTCTGCAGAAATATCAGATTTCAAGATTCGATCTACCTCTCGAGGATATCGCACCTGTAAGAGACTGGCACCCCACTTAGACTCTTAGATCTTGGATTTAGTGTACATAGTGAAAAAAGTTCCTAATGTAAACATGGGAAGCAGATTGCCGCCAAAAAGTATAGTTAAATAATATGACAATAAGGATAGTAATATATAATTTATTAACGTTATTAAAGCACTGAAATAAAAAACAACCTCATAAATAAAGTTAATAAATAATTACCAATTATAATCTTATGTAATTCGAATTTATTTTCTAAAATTACAAGTAATTTTAATAAAATTACAAATAATTGTAATTAGTTCATGCCATTAACACCAAAACGTTTTTCAATGGCTCCCAAAAATGCATGAAAACATCAATTATTTATTCAATTCCAAGATTTCAATTATAAGAAACGAGTTGGCATAAATTGAATTTACATTAATTTTGTTTATATTTCTTACATTTACTCATCTAAGTAATGCAACTCGGAAAGATATTCTTCACTTTTCTCGTTATCTATTCCAAGGTATTTTTTAAACTCAGAAATTGGCTGGAGATATGCGCCATTCACTGCACTTAGCTTTTAGATCTGCACCAAGTCGGTACGATTTATTTCCTTTTTTTTATCTTTCTTTAATATGTGTTCCTATTAATTTTATAATTAAATGTAAATATTAAAATTTATATTAAATGTTTTTCAAAGTGATTACCTTGAAAATTAAAACAGGATTGGGATGTTTCTTCCACAGCGGCAGTGGCCGAACATCTCTGGATATTGTTAAGCTCTCCAGATCTGACACCAATGGAATTTTTTTTTACGCTTTATAATAATTTGTCATAGAAACTTGCATCTCCCATCTTATAAATAAAGTACGCAATAATTTCATACTATTCTCTAGACGAATTCTACAACTACAATAATCTGAATGTTGCATGGAGATCCGAAGAGAAGAATTATAAAGATACAATATTCTTGAATTAACTAATAGGAAGTCTTCGTATTATTATTGTCTTTGGAATATTTTTTTTTTTAGATGTTAACTTCCTAATAAATTTGTCAATAAAATCACATTTATTATATTTAATAACGTTTCGGGCACTTTACTCCCATCATTAGGTCATTTAGACGTTTTATGATGATATTAATTTTATGATTTTTTTTTAATATTCAGAAACGCATTTTGTTTTTATAATTTTATAAATATCAGATATTTGATGAAATTGAACTATGAAATGGATTACATCATTATAAAAGTAGTCCTTAGACCTGCTGTTAGGGGTAAAGGCCACGAAACGTTAAGTGTAATAAAAATGATTTTATCAACAAGTTTATTTAGTACAATAACTACCTTAAGATAACAAATCTTACTTTGGGTGCTTTAACTCATCCCAATTTTAATAGATTTTGTTATTTTAATCGAATTGGCTCATACCTTACTATGAGTAGTAAATACTGATACTTATATTAGCACAGTATTCGGAATATGACGAGTCAGTCAGGAATTTCCTGATTGGGTCCTTCAGTCATGTTGATGTCAATATTTCCAGTGATTGACAAATCTGCTCAGTTTTTCAATATTAATTTGACATTTGAATAAATATGAATCGTAATATCTCAAATTTGCAGTTTAATCGGATTTGGGGTATTATTTTAAGACTAAAAGAAAATTTTTAATGATAAAATATTAAAAACTTTAACTTTTATATCATGTAATTCATCAAGTTCATCTCCATCTTTTAAACCTGTCAATGAAGTCTTGAATATATTTTTTATACTTACATGATCGAACTTGGACTCCTTCATGAAGGTATCGCTACTATTGGTATGACCCATGTTGCGTACCGTCATCAAGGCTGTTGTTGTCGGAACGTCGTCCCTAGACAGAGTTCTAAGGTTCAAAATATCTATATGGTTTGGCAAGGGATGGTTCAAGAGAACCAAGGACAAAGTGGGAGTTTCCATTTTTGTCACTGCAATCGGAGCAGGATTGTTCAATCGGAGGACCAAATTGTTGAGGAGTTGTTTCGAATTCGGTTGCGATTTTAGAAGAACAATGTAAAGCCTAGACGTCGTCTTGACTTTGTCGTTCATTGCCTCTTCGAGGCCTCTGTAGTCGTCCGTGGTCATTCTTCTGTCCAACATTACCTCGATGCATCCGTCTCGAACGCTAGCGACGCCATGGGAATGGTCACTGAGAATTGCGAAAATCAAATCAGTGTTTTCAATATACGCCATTGTCGTCATCGGATGATAATTACCTTCTACATGCTGTTGAGTATTTCTTACTCTTTCTCTCATTTCCAAACCATTCACGTCCGTATAAAATTGAGTATCTTTTAAATCAGTCGCAAACTGGATGAAAAGTTCTTTATTTTCTTGTGTCATGTTATAGGTTATTTTCATATCTATAATCTGATTGAAGTTGGATTCACTACCATACAGTCGCGTAGTTACAGTATAACCGTTGCCATAGGAAACCGTTACTTCTTTATGGATATCACCATCTATGAAAACTCCATTTCCAATAGGTTTTTCTGATATTGTGGTTATCTCATTTCGTATAGGTTTGAATAGATAAGCGCCGCTGTTTCCTCTCTGAGAAGTGTACGCGTTCAAGTTCGTATTCATGAATAAGGAACCGAAATTTTTAGTGATATTATTCATCATACCATTTTCGCCAAAAGTTATTATCTGATCACTATTCACAATACACAATCCGCCCATCTTGTTGCTACCTTCATAGTTAATGTATTTCTTTTTGTCATATTCTTCTTCTATGGAATATATTTCATATACACTTATAGAAAATGGAGGTAGGTAATCGATGAAAGTTAGTTCGAAATTTTCCGAATCCATACTTCTCTTCTTTAACAACTGTTCATTTTCGTAAACACAATTGACCTGAGACTTGATCTCATTATTATTTGGGCCTATTACCATTATACTGGGATAGTCCGTTTTGATAGCTATCATTTCGGACCTGTTGTACGGTAGGTTATTGAACACTAGAGTCTTCCTTATTGGTTTCTTATCAGGTGGTGTATTGTTTTTAAAAGAGTTTAACATCATTTCCATACAAGATTTCTGGACAGTTTTGAGTTCGTGCAAAGATCTCAACATCTTGGATTTGTAATCCTCCATTACTTTTACCTTCGAGGTGCCCGTTATACCATCGTGGTGCTGAAACAGAGCCGCCGCTCTTCTGGCCCTGATCAATTTCTTGAAATGCCTTGCTAAAAGTTCTAACGGGTTCAGATTCTTGCCCGAGATATTTGATATTGCATTGAACGTTAGCGTGAAAAGTATTTCGGTCGACCTTAGCATAGATTCTAGGCTTCTTGCCAATTTCTTCCAATATGGCCGACTGGTGAAGTATCCTGTCCAGTACGCGAGGTCGTACTCACTGTCCAGATCAGCATATGGAAAAAAGTCTCCTTGCAATGTTACATTATATTTATCCACCTGGAAAGAAAAAAAATATTTATATTAATATATAACTAATATCTTATTTTAAGTTTTATAACACGTGTCTATTGCCTAAGATTGGATAAAAACTGCATTGTCACTCAATCTTTGTAACCATTAAGTTGATATCATCATCTGAAATTGAAAAACGGCGTGAAACCCGCCTATTTCGCCCTCCGTGGTAGACATACCTATCTGACTTTTCGAACAGACAATTATAGTAAGTAGGTTGGTCCATGTACATGTCACAATTTCACAAGAGGAGATCATAAGACAAGGTAGGCAATCCACCCCACTAAGACCCCCAAGTACATTCAATCTTTGTAACCATTAAGATGATACAAATATTATAGAGGTTTCAACAATATTATATTTTGTCTTCTTTTCGTATCATCTACTATCTACTTAATTTATTGTTATGTATATTTCCAAGTTTGTTTATCATTATTTTCTTGTTCTTTTTACTTTTATCTGAATTGTAATTGAACGAAAAAAAAAACGAAGGTTGTAATTTCGTTTTTCAGCCCTGCCGAAGGCCTGAAATCTAGTTCGAAACGTCGACACAAATAAATTTGTTTTACTTATTTGTATATTTTGTCGATGTACGACATTTCACGATCTCACAAGAGGAGTGCTGTGTTATACAAGGTCATCTTTCCTGACCGGACCCGCTCCACTAAGACTCCCAGGTAACAACGGTCCTCTACCACTTTTGAAATATTTGCTTAAAACGAGAAGAGGAGACCTTAAGGTTAATCGAGCAGTATTTAAAAAACGCTGAGATTGAAAAACGCTATTATTACAGTCATGTAGATCAGTCTTATTTTAATGGATTGGTAAAACGTGTCCATAAGTTTTTTCTAGCAAGACCAAAAAAGTATTGTGTTCGTCTACAACGATTCTAATAACCCCAAAAGAATTCTTAATTTAAAGTTATGAAAAAAAATTATAACATTTTATATATGAGAAATATACATTTTCTTTTATCATCAACATAGCGATGTTTTCTCTACACTGTTAACATTAATACTTTTTTTCTTATAATATTCTACTTTTAATTCCAATGTCTGACCTTTCATCAGATCATAGTCCAGTTCTACTTTTTTTAAATTAAAGCTTCGTGCCTAAGCCCTCCACTCCTTCAATGATTACAGGAAGAGTTGACTGGGACGGATTTGGATACGACTTGGAACAAAAACTAGACCTGAATATTCAACAAAAGACAAAACAAGACATCGACGAAGCTATAGAAAAACTCACAGAATCAGTAAGAACAAGAATAAATGACAACACTTATAGAACTAGTAAAATGAATAATAATAAACAAACTATCCTGCCACAGTATATTCGTATCTTAATAAGGGAAAAACGAAGAGCAAGATCGAAGTGGCATAGGACCAGATATCCAACTGACAAAACGTATTACACCAAATTGACTAACAAACTTAAAGCAGAAATTATAAAATTCAAAATTTACTTAACTTCACTGACAAATCATTATGGAGAACCACCAAACAGCTTTTGAAATTCAAAGATTTTAACTATCCTCTTCTCACTGAATCCCAAACCTGGACCAGAACTGACGAACAAAAATCGCAAACCTTTGGAAAACACTTTTTTAAACCTTTATTCCGCATCCTGATATCCTTAACCCAATTCACCTTGAATGTATTGAAGCAGAACTCAATAATCCACTCCAAATGATTTTCACCATCATGATCAATCACCAACTAAAGCATTTCATCCTTCTGAAATATGCAGCATCATTCAACGATTACCTACCCGCAAAGCTCCTGGATACGACCTAATAACATCCCACATCCTTAAACTTTTTCCTCGAAAAGCCATCCTATTCCTCAACTACATACCTAACGCCGTTCTCCGTTCCACATATTTTCCCATGGGTCAGGGAAACTATCTATAATCAAAATGATCCCCAAACCCCAAAAGCCGCCAGGACACCCATCCTCTTACCGTCTAATCTCTCTATTGCCGATCATGGGCAAAATCCTCGAAAAACTCATTTTGAAACGCTTATACTCCATCCTTGTTTCCAATCATGTAAT
>NW_027114648.1:24381-24684 GCF_000696795.3 Halyomorpha halys
CCGTCGCGTATCGATTAAATTGGTGTACAATGCCCTGATAAAGCCAGCTCTGATATACTGCTGCGAAACCTGAGCTCTAACAGGTAGTCTAGAATTGAGAGATTTGAATGGAAAGTCCACTGCACAATTGCAGGAGCAAGCTTTGTGAAACAAATATATAATGCTATCGATTTTAAGTTCGTACACTTACGAATCAATTTAATTTAACTTTGTGGATTTCTAATATTTGAGAGTCCCATTGTATATTTTGGGATGTGCAGAAAATAAAAATGCTATCTATTTTAAGCTCAGGCACTCACGTTT
>NW_027114648.1:28864-30050 GCF_000696795.3 Halyomorpha halys
CAAAAGAAGCAAAATATCACTACAACATACTAATTTGAATTTATATTGCGGCATTGAATCTTCCAATGTAATGCGGGCATTCCAAGGCTCGTTGAAGAATAATCGATTATTTCGTAAAGAGAAAAAGAAAATAAGATGGAAGAAAGATGGAGGGTAGTAGTGGGTTATAAAAGAAATTGGGCTAGGCTATATTTCTAAAGCAAGTGGATATTCCACTGGGGAAAGTTCCATCCTTCTTTGCAGCATTGAATTCAGTATATTCACATTCATGATAGGGCTACCATCCTAGTTATTTGAATTTCCCTTTTCGTCGGTCTCATTTCCCCGCAGACATTGAATATCCCGTTGTTTTTCCCTCCTCTCCAAATATATACAAAACACATGTAATGCATGTTTTATTATATAAATATTATTTGTTAATGCACTAAAAACATATTTTAATATTTTATTGTGCGAGTGGATATCTCAACGGTAAGTCACAGTGCAACTGATTCCAATGACCCGAGTCGCATCCGGCTGTAGCAGAGTTATTTTCTATTGGAAGAAGATAGCCCCTATGAAGTAGATTGTGGGAAGATGTTCCGAGTGGCCGAACATATATTCCTACAATCTATTTCATACGGTCAACTAACTATCTACAATTCTTATAGTGATTGTATCTTGTTTTTCATTTAGCCCTGACGAAGCCTTACAAAATGGGGCGAAACATTGGTTAGCAATAAATAATTTTCATCTAATATTTTAATACCTAATTATTTTATTGACAGCCACCCGGACTATCTTCTTACAATATAATTATTTTATGTTTTAACGTAGCCGTTACTCAGCCCAGTGGGTATCCTAAATCGGGTAAAAATCTGGTGGTCGAGCGGGATTCTGACTAAATCACCTCCTTGTGCAACCACTGATCTAGTAATAGTACTTCCTTACAAAGGACTGCACTCCTGACCCGTCATGGATTTTTGCGGTGCAGATTTAATTTTTTTAAATATTTTATTAAATAAACTGTGTTACCTATTGTATTTAGCTACCGGAATTACGTGCATTGCTTTTTTTTAGCATCTCATAACTTGCATCTTTTGTTCCCTAGGTTCAAACTACGGCAAACTTTGACAGAAATTTGAATAATGGAAAGACGTTCAAGTAACACTAATTTTATAGTCCACAAAAATGGAAATTTATGGTT
>NW_027114648.1:30161-31702 GCF_000696795.3 Halyomorpha halys
AGGCAATTCTTCCCCGCCGGATCCGCCCCGCTAAACCCCCCGAGAGCGACGGCCCTATATCACTTTTGAAATATTGCTTAAAACGGGAAGGAGAGACTTTAAGATAGAGCAATATTTAAAAAGCGCCTGACATCGAAAAACGGCATTTTTTTCCTAATTAATTTTGTTTCAAATCGATAAATTTGTGGTAAAGAATGCATTGATTAACAAACGAACAGTCCAATTCACCCACCCTCCCCTCATTCACCACCCAAAAAAAGAACATATATAAACAGAAGTGAAAAATATTCTTGGAATAGTATTAACCAGTGGCTTTAAACTTCGCAAAATATTCACTGCTGAACTCAATACAATAGCAGCAGCACTTCACTTCTATTTATCGTTGAACCGCAACAATATAACAATAATTATAAACTCGTTAACCTCATTAAAAGGTTTAGATTGTTTCAATAAAAAATTTTTGAGGTTACAAAGCTTCCAATTTGAATATATTTTATTCTAAATTAACATATTATTGCACAACGTTTCGGGACTATTGTCTCATATTCATGTACTTTAAATAAACCTCATAATTAGTCAAAATTTAATTTCACAAAGGAAATCATCAATGAATGATAATAAAATTAAAACAGTGTAAAGCAATTCTTTTTCCAAGCATGTAGATAGTGACATGATTTCCTTTGTGAAATTAAATTTTGACTAATTATGAGGTTTATTTAAAGTACATGAATATGGGACAAATGTCCCGGAAACGTTGTGCAACAATATGTTAATTTAGAATAATATACATTAAAATTGGAAGCTTTTTAACCACAAAAATTTTTTATTGAAATTGACTGACTTCCTATAAAGAAAATCCTGGTTTAGATTGTATGTATACGAAGTATCCAAAAATTTCTTGCATCCATTTCTACTTAAGCACTCAACAACATCTGAGTATGTCAGTTACATTTATATGGGTTCCAAGACATGTAGGAATCTGAGTGAATAAACTGGCCGATCGCACTGCAAGAGAAGAACTCGCACTCTCGGAGCGGAGTAAAGTAAATTTAGTTTCATCAGAAATGAGCGAACCCCTCGAAAAGAAAATCAAAGATAAATGGCACTCTTTGTGGAACGAAAGCCCAAGGAGTAAACTGAAAATTATTAAAAAGAACAAGCCCTGTAGTACCTCCAACCGCAAATGCCGTAGAGAGGAGGTCGTACTAATGCTAAGTATAGCTAGTATAGTATTAATACGTATTCTGTATTCTATAGTGTAATTATTTAATTTTCAATATAGTATACGAAGAAAAACATATTTCCCAACATTTTAAATTTGTACTTCAATTTAGCGCCTCTTCAAAAACAAGGTTCATAATCACTTTTCCCTCATGAATTTTTATCGCATCATGGCCCCTGCACCATGGAAGAGCCACATACAATTGCCAATGAGTAAATACTGTTTCCTTTGGTGTTACACATTAACCGGCTTTTTCAAAACTTTGTTTTTTTTTATTGTCATAGGAAATGCTAATCTTTCAGGGAATTGACGTTTCAGT
>NW_027114648.1:31752-33285 GCF_000696795.3 Halyomorpha halys
ATAATTTAGATTTTCATTGCAAAAATTACATTTTACGTAATAAATTTGTCATATTTATATATAACATATATGGCAACAGACAATTATAGCGAGTAGGTTGGTCGATGGACGGCGCGTCACAATCTCACAAGAGGAGATCATAACACAAAAAAAGGCAATCCTTGCCGGACCCGCCCCGCTAAACCCCCGGAGAGTGACGGTCCTATATCACTTTTGAAATATTGCTTAAAACGGGAAGAGGAGACTTTACGATAGAGCAATATTTAAAAAGTGCCTGAAATTGAAAAAAGTCATTTTTTTCTTAATTAATTTTGTTTCAAATCGATAAATTTGAGGTAAAGCAATGCATTGATTAACAAACGAACAGTCCAATTCACCCACCCTCCCCTCATCCACCACCCAAAAAAAGAACATATATAAAAAGAAGTGAAAAATTTTATGTTTATCTTTGAACCGCAATAATATAACAATAATTACAAACTCGTTAACCTCATTAAAAGGGTTAGATTGTTTCAATAAAATTTTTTTGAGGTTACAAAGCTTCCAATTTGAATATATTTTATTCTAAATTAACATATTATTGCACAACGTTACGGGACTATTGTCCCATATTCATGTACTTTAAATAAACCTCATAATTAGTCAAAATTTAATTTCACAAAGGAAATCATCAATGAATGACAATAAAATTAAAACAGTGTAAAGCGATTCTTTTTCCAAGCATGTAGATAGTGACATAATTTCCTTTGTGAAATTAAATTTTGACTAATTATGAGGTTTATTTGAAGTACGTGAATAAGGGACAATTGCCCCGAAACGTTGTGCAACAATATGTTAATTTAGAATAATATAAATTAAAATTGGAAGCTTTTTAACCTCAAAAATTTTTTATTGAAATTGACTGACTTCCTAAAATGAAAATCCTGGTTTAGATTGTATGTATACGAGGTATCCGAAAATTTCTTGCATCCATTTCTACTTAAGTACTCAACAAAATCTGAGTATGTCAGTTACATTTATACGGGTTCCAAGTTATGTACGAATCGGAGTGAATGAACGGGCCGATCACAGTGCAAGAGAACTCGCACTCTCGGAACGGAGTACAGTAAATTTAGCTCCATCAGTAATGAGCGAACCCCTCGAAAAGAAAATTAAAGATAAATGGCACTCTTTGTGGAACGAAAGCCCTGTAGTACCTCCAACCGCAAATGCCGTCGAGCGGAGGTCGTACTAATGCTAAAGTATAGCTAGTATACTATTAATACTTATTCTGTATTCTATAGTGTAATTATTTAATTTTCAATATAGTATACGAAGAAAAACAAATTTCCCAACATTTTAAATTTGTACTTCAATTTAGTGCCTCTTCAAAAACAAGGATCATAATCTCTTTTTCCTCATGAATCTTTATCCCGTCATGGCCCCTGCACCATGAGCCACATACAATTGCCAATGAGTAAATACTGTTTCCTTTGGTGTTACACATTAACCGGCTTTTTCAAAACTTTGTTTTTTTTTATTGTCATAGGAAAT
>NW_027114648.1:34826-35563 GCF_000696795.3 Halyomorpha halys
ATGTCCAGATAGGCCTTATAATTTATAAGTATGATTATAAGTCATGTAGATCAGTCTTTTGTAATGGATTGGCAATTTAGACCGTTTGTCTAGTAAATGTTGCAATAGTCACAATAAAATTAGTATTTCAGTTTTTAAAATCAAAAAGTTTACTGAAACAAATATAACATCAAACAGGCAAAAAAAATAAATAAATAAAATAATATGAAACAAATGTAACCATAATTAAATAAGAAATAAATGGTGTTAATCAATGATGTTTTAGGCTATCAAACAAATCAATGACCTCATTATTAAATAGATAAAACTATTAAAGTCTTTTTAGAATAAGCTTGTAAGAACAAGAATGTTTCTTGTTCTTCCATCTTAATTTGTTGTGAAAAGCGGGGATTTCAATATATTTTTTATTACATTACCTATATATAATATTTTTTTAAAATATCTTTATTGAAATTTACAACTATACATAATAAAACATTCAGAATTTTAAATTTGATCTCAGTTATAATGGAGGGATACAGGCGTGTAGAGAAACTACCCATTGGTAGCACTCTAATGACGTTTTTACATTAGCAGGTCTTGTGGACATCTTCTTTTCAGGCGCCTCGGTGCATTGTCAGGAATAGAAGAGGAAAAAAGGTTAGAAAGTTGTGGGTTTGGGGGTTCATAATGGAAGGAATGATATCTGGCTCGGCAAGAGCGGATATATAATATTTAAAATAAAAATTAAACAAAAA
>NW_027114648.1:35613-41161 GCF_000696795.3 Halyomorpha halys
TTACTCCACCTTATACAAATCTTATCTCAAAACAAATGCTTCCGAACTTCTAGTATTTCTACAACAATGTGACAATAAGCCATATTTTCTAAGAATGCTCATATTTCACATCGCACCTCAATAGGTAAATAGATTAAACCTTTAATAGATTAACCCGGATAGTTCAAAAACCCTCAGAGATGATGATAAAACAATAAAATTAGTATTTCAGTTTTTAAAATCAAAAGGTTTACATGGCGTATGGTATAATGGCGGTATACAGGAGTGTGGAGAAACTACCAATTAGTAGCACTGTAATGACATTTTTACATTAGCAGGTCTTGTGGACATCTTATTTTCAGGCGCCTCGGAGGATTGTCAGGAATAGAAGAGGAAACAAGGTTAGAAAGTAGTGGGTTTGGGGGTTCATAACGGAAGGAATGATATCTGGCTCAGCTATATCGGATATATAATATTTAAAATAAAAATTAAACAAAAATTCAATTACTCTGATCAAAATGAATATATCAATAGATTTGTAATACATTTTTTTAAGGTTTTCTACATTGGCTTGTTACTTGCTAATTTTTTTATTAACGTTGTATTCGAATGCAAATGTACAATTGAAAAGGTAAGCGGACCCTATCTGAAATTTTAGGGGATTTTCTTTTTATAATTTATTTTTTGTTATTTAGAACTGTTTAAAAATATATACAACAAGTAAATTTATTGTAGGTGGCATAGTGATATGATACATATATGTGAAGAATCTACCCATTGATAGTACTCCAATAACGTTACTCGAGAAGATTTCGGGGCCATCTTCTTTTCAGAAGCCTAGGGGAATTATCTAGTATTGAAGGAGGAGAAGTCAGGTTAGAAAAAAGTGGGTTGTTAGAAAGTTCATCATGGAAGGAGGTCCTGATGGATGATTTGATTTATGAGAAAGTAAGGAGCATTAAGGATTTTACAAATGATTTTGGACTGTGAGGATTTAATACGAGAGGAATTCGATGGCTTAGTGGAGCCCCAAAGCTCAATTTCGTACGTCCAGATATGCCTTATCATAGTCAAGTAGTCAGTCTTTTGTAATGTTTTGGAAATTGCGACTGTTTGTCTAGTAAATTTAAATGTAAATTTCTTTTCAGTCTTGTATGAGGATTCCATGTCAGTCGTTTGTAACGGTTCTGTTCGACAGGAATAAGTGGAGTATTTTCTAAGGATACTGTGGGGCAGGAAGTCATTTACGACGAAGGATAAATGTGAATCATAGGGCCAAAACTGAGTATAAAGGTGTTAAGAAATCTATATGGTCATAGCCTGAGGAAAATAAAACTATCAAATTAAATAAATGCTGTAGGTGGCATAGTGATATGATACATATATGTGGAGAATCTACCCATTGATAGAACTCCAATAACGTTTCTAGAGGATCTCGAGGCCATCTTCTTTCCAGATGCCTAGGAGGATTATTAGGTAATGAAGGAGAAGCCAGTTTAGAAACAAGTGGATTTGGGTGGATGGGAAGTTTATCATGGAAGGAATGGTATCTGGTTCTGGCCTAATCGGCAGTATATGGGACATTGAGGTCTAGAAGGATGACTAGGGAATATAAGATGACTAGAAAAATAAAAAGGGAATTTCGTTTGGAATATTTTTAAATATGTCTTATTGGAATATATTTTAAAAATCAATGTGCCTAGCATATTTTTTCTAAATCTTAAAATCTTCAATTTGAAAAATTGAATTAAACTGCTTTATATAAAAATGACTCTTTGAATAAATTTTAGTACCTACTATTATAAGGTGTGATTGATGACAGTACGTGTTGTACGTAGGTAGTGAAGCTACTGTCATAAAAACACCAACTGTTGTGGAAGTACTGTCAGACTTTACCTAAATTGAGCAATATGAAGATACCTACTAACCCACGATATTACTAAGCTTATAGGTTATGAACCCACGTTATGGACTGAATGTACTTCAGTACATTCCTCTCCCGTATTGGTCCCTGTTCCTGAAGATCTAAGGCAAATCTTTAATACGATAAATGTGATATTGATCCCTCCCAACCTACCTTTACTCCCCATCAAGGCTCAGTGGTTGATCTAATCTGATACCTCCGCTTCAAGGTACCTTATCTTCAGCGAAGTGTGAAGGCTGGTCTCTCTGATCACCTTCCTACCTCATAGGCGGGTGCTTCAAAGATTGATCTCTTTAACACACGATATCAGTTTCCTAACTTGTATGATCCTTACCAATCTTACTCTAGCCAACAAAGAGGATTTTGTGAACTATGTAAATATTATTTTATTTTTATGGCTCACTTTACACAACCTGTGGATACTAGATCTCTTGAGAAAATACAAAGAATGTAGAAAGGTGAACAAGTGTACCTTTTTCGATTTAAGTTGAAAACAAAACACATCCTCCCGTATCCAATTCTTAATGTTCCTTACTTTGTCACTAATCAAGTCATCCGTCAGGACATCAATGTTCCATGTGTTTCAAATTTTTCTAGAATCAGATATCATTACTGATATCTGCTATATTCACGCTTCGAGATCTTCTTCTCTAGAAATGTTTTGGGAGTAATTTCACAGGATAGATTCTCCACATATCTGTATTATGGCAGAGTATAACTAATATCAAATTTACTTATTGTATATATTGTTAATACTGTTGTAAATAGAAATAAATAAATTTTAATAAAAGTTGAAAAATTGATTTTCCGTATTATACGAGTAGTATCATTTAATAATGCTTTGCTAATCCACTACCTAGAACTAAATCTGGACAAACAACCAGCTTGGAATGCAAAGATAGAAACTGTTCGTCGATCCTGAGCACTGTCGGTTCCGACAAAAGCATCATTATCCGTTCTTATCTCTCTGACAGATTAGTCAAAGAAAATGACAACAGTGCTTACTCATTCCTCTTTCCTCAGTCTGCTGGTGTACCTCAGGGTATCCTTGGTATTATCCTTTATAGAGTTTTTTTCAGTTGACATCCCAACCAATCCTAACACAACGTAACCCCAAATCAAACAGGACAACCAAACAGGAATCTCACATCACCACCCTTGAAGAATTGTGCCAAAACTGGAGGATTAAAATGAATTCAAATAAATCCCACCAAATCACATTTTTCCTTCGTCGTACACCCACAATATCCTTTAATAATACCCCACTCATTCCTATCGAACAGATCTGTTATCTAGGACTGCATCTGGACAAACGACTGACATGGAACCCTCATAAAAGACTGAAAAGACAGGAAACTGCTCGTCGATTGAGACTATTACAACATTTACTAGACATACGGTCTAAACATCTAACTAATTACATAAAACTGATCTACGTGACTATAACAAGGCATATTTTGAATTACGTAGTTAAGCTATAGAGCTCCAATTTAATCATCGAATCTCTCTTTTCTAATTATTACAATCCAAAATTCTCAATGCTCCTTATTTTGCTATAAATAAAATCACGCCCAATGACTTCAATGTTTCAAATGTTGTCGATTTTCCCAGCATCAGATGTCAATCCTTCCATAGTGAACTCCCTAAACACTCAAACCAATAGAGGAAGGAATGTAATGGAGAGGGTAAGCTGGCAGAAAAAGTGAAGCCAATAAGGCGAGTATTATGTACCTTTTAGGGGCGTGACAGAGAAGTGGGGGAAGAGTACGATCCAATCACTGGCTGCCTTTCGTTTCAGTTTAGATTACAATGGCAGACATTCCTATTAACCTCAACATGAACCTTCCTTTCGTGAGCGTGGCATTTTTGTTTTGAAGGAGAGTAGGGCTATGACACTCCAATAATTGGACAGGAAGGAGATTATACAAAATTTGGATTAAGGAAACTCATTTCTTGAGTGGGAAATATTAAATATAAAAAATTGTTGTGGTTACAATCCTCATCTTTTGCTTCGGACCTCGAAGGTTGTAGTGGCACGTTCCCATCGCAGCCTTACACCGTCATGGACGTATTCCCTGAACCGCTGGAATTTCTCCTCAATCATTTACCGTAACCGCTTGCCTAACAATCTCTGTAGGACGATGGGGGTTCAACGTCCTGACCAAGGCCATGAAGCTCTGCTCGGAGGAATGGTAAGTTATACGTGATGCAGATAGCCGCTGTGACAGGGCCGGGTTTAGAGAGGCACAGTTTTTCGGAAGAAAATAATTTAGAGAGAGAAATACTATATTTATCTATATTATCAGCCTGAATATATCATGTTGCTATCTCACACAGCATACTTATCAATCCGTAATCGGACATATATAAATTACACATACATGGTATAATCAGATATAAAAAGATATAATAAACATTTTTTCCCCCTACAGTTTCCTTTTACAATCAATTTCGGTCTGTACAACAAATACAAATGTTTCAATTCATTCCTATTTTTCTTCCACATTTCTGCTCCTCCAATTTCACCATTTCACAAGGGTGACTAATAAAATAATTAATTGCACTGTCACAACTGAATTTCAAATGGTTTATTTGTTAAAACTTTATTGTTATTTTTTAGTTTTTGGACCTATCGATTTATGTTTAAACTTATTTCTTCTCTTAACTTATTTATTCATTGAATTATTTCTTTTAACAAACTTTTTGTTTTTTTTAATTTATTTTTTTTATTTTTTTTTTTTGTAAACTGATCTACCGCTGTGACTATTATGTCTTTGGTTTGAACTTACATTGGTATCTAACGATAAATTCGTTTAATTTCGTTAACAGATCAAATATAGGAATCGGATCACTGGAGAGTGGAATAGGGTGGATAAAATTGTCAAATAGAATGAAATGGTTATATGAAAAATAAATTAGTATTTAGTGTGTAGACGAGTATTGATTGTAAAAGGAAAAGGTAGGGAGCAAAAAATTATTGTTATGTCATGTAAATATATGTATTGTATATATGTCTGACCAATCTAATGTATTTTTCCTTATTTTTCCTTTTTTACACCTGAACAACGTTAACGGGCTCTTCTGCCCATTTTCCAGTTCCACAAATAAAAATAATTCCAACCAAAATTTGTTGGCTCAATCTCAAGAAACTTTTTAGATTTGTCAAATAGTCATAAATTAATGAAATTAGGTATATTTATTTAAATATCAATTTTATTATGTAAATGTATAAAAAAAAACTATTAAGACGCAATATCAACTTTACTAATTATAACTATATGTCAATTGTTAAATGTTGATTGGAAATACTATATGTATGCAAAAAAGTAATAAAGTAAAAGGGGTGAAAATTAATTTTATGAAAATAAAGTTTTAAGAAACTTATTTTACATTATTTTTAAGAAAATAATGTTAGTGATGACAATTTTCATATTATTGAGTGTAATTTAATTAAAATAAGTAAATTAAATACATAAAAAAAAAGAAGGAAAAGAAGGAAAAGATACAATTATGAATGTAACAATCATACAGCTATAATTATAGCGATTCTCCAAGATCTGTTAAAATGGCGAGTAAAATGGGTATTTTCAAGGCGCAAAGTTTTTGGTGGGGTGAATCGGTGGCAGCACTGGTCAATTCAGTTTT
>NW_027114648.1:45281-53933 GCF_000696795.3 Halyomorpha halys
AAAATAAGGTACCTTTTTTTCTTGACTTTTATTCTTATTTCCCTTATGTCAGTCAGATATGGGCAAATATTAGCTATAGCTAAAATTGCCATGGATACGATCTTTATTAATGAATGAACCATTGATAAATAAATATCTTTAATTTATTTTTATATTATATTATATTTTTATATTATTTTTTAATATTTTTATTTTAGCTATTAGTTTCATAGTTGCTTAACTCTGCTTTATTTTTTCCGTTTTTTAGTGTTTACTGAATTTTTATATTTCTTTTTTGTTTAATATTATTTGTTATTATTTCCGTTTTCAGTAATTGTCTAATACCTTTCCGTAATTCTTGTTTATTTATACTTTTCACTGTAAATCTTGTTGTTAGTTTATTTCATTCTAGCCCCGATGAAGCCATGCAAAATGGGACGAAACGTTGGCTAACATTAAATAGTTTGATTACGATTTGAGATTTTTTTACCCATATAATCTTCTTTTTATATATTACACCCGATGGATCATAACCTTCCAATATTTTTATTCTATTTTATAAGTGAGAACCTTTTTTTTTTTTTTATGTAGTATAAGGTAGTTTATAGGTTTTTGGTTTAAGAGTATTTGTTTTTTGTTTTTGTGTGGTGTTTATTTTATTCCTTTTTTTCCTTTATTTTAATATTCTTAATACAACAGCAATAACATTTTTTTTTATTTAATTATTTTAAGGCATAAACCTTATTGCCTTAATTTCCGAATTAGACGAAAACAGACTTGCAATTTAGGACTTTTAATAGTTCTCGAGATACAGCCTTTTAAAAAGCAATATTTCATAAAAATGTACTGAAATATCAGTATTGAATCAATTTAGAGGAATCTATATCTCAATAACCATTCGACGTAAAAATGTCTATTAGCACTCAAATTAAAGCTAGTTTAATGTAGTATAAAGTAGTTTATGACCTTTACAATCGTAGAAATAGTAGTTTTCATATTATTTGCTATAATTAGTTGATTTATAGTTGTTCAAACAATAAGTTTGATTTAGGAAAAACTTTATTTCAGAAACCATTGGACGTACACATGTCTGCCAGCACTCAAATTAAAGCTAGTTAAATGTGCTATAAAATAGTTAATAATGTTTTTCATTGTAGAAGTAGTAGTTTTTATGATATTTGACAAAATAAACTCACAAATGTTAATTTCTAGTTGTTCGTACAAAATGTTGAATTTTTGAAAAAATATATCTCTAGACCCATAAGACGCAAATATGTCTGTCAACACTCAGCATAATGGAAATTTAACTTACTATAATGTAGTTTATGACACTTGTCTTCGTAGAGGTAGTAGTTTTTATGATATTGACAAATGAAGATAAATTTGACAAATGAAAATTTGTCCGAACAACTATACATCAATTTATTTTAGCAAATTTCATGAAAACTACTACTCCTACGAAGATAAATATCATACACTACTTTATATCTCAGTATACTAGCTTTAATTTGAGTGCTAATAGACATCTGTACGTCAAATGGTTTTTGAGATATAGATGTTTCAAAATAAATTCACTATCTACTGATCTTTTAGTACGTTCCATACATTTTTATGAAACATTGCTTTTTAAAAAGCTATATCTGAAGAACTATTTGATGTACAGATGTCTATTAGCACTCAAATTAAAGCTAGTTTACTGAGCTATAAATTAGTTTTTGATGTTTTTCTTCGTAGGAGTAATTGACTCTATTAGGGCTCATATTTTAGCAAATTTACTCTACTTTAAATGACGTTCTCTTAGGTTTTCTTGTGTTGTGGGTACTTTCTAAGATATAGAGCTCCGAATGAAAAATTAATTTGTTTTATCTTGTTGAAACAGCCGCCATTTTTTATTCCCCCTACCTATACTTGGCAGACTCATCAATTTTGACTAGTAATTATACATAGTTTTCATTAAAGTAATAAAAAATTGGGGTGAGATAACTGCCTTTTTTCTCCTCTTGGTAGCTTGTACTAGCAAGATAGAATAGAGATCCGCTGTTATATCATATATATTTGAGGGAGTTAGTTATATGCTCAGTATTCAGTCAAAATGTGTTTAACACTATATCGCGTTCTGCAAGTTTGTTACATAACATGTTTAACATGTATAAATGTTATCTTTATGATTATGATTATGTACAACTTTTAAATAAACTTTTGTATAGGGTTTCTATGCAAGAGAATAAGAAAATGATTTATTAGTCAAAATATGACTTTTAATTGACTTTTACTAAAGGGTCTTACTGTTCGAATTTATTTCTGATTTATTTATTTGGAGCCCTGGGTGGATTTATTTTAGGGGCTGATACAATTTTTTCTTCAAACTACCCTCCAACACCATAACTGTTGATTAGGTGAATAAGAGCACTAAATAGAATTAATTTCAAGATCACAAATAATCAAAACAAAAAACAATACGTAAGAGTAGTGTTTTCTCACCAATCGTTATTATATTAGGGAAGGTTGCAATAGTTGACTGTCAATAGTTATACATATGACAGTTACACGTGGTAGTTAACGAGACTGTTAGTCCACTGACACATTATTTATAATAATAATAATATTTTTTATTTATTCTGGGATTGATCGCTTTAGAATAATATTACAGGCGTCAAAATTAGGCTTTAGAACATTATCGTAAAATACAAAATAAGAACAAAATTATAAACCATCCTAAAATACAATGACAATAATGAATTTGAATGGATAAAAGTGAACAACAATAATTAACAGAATATATAAAATGAAATTAGAACAAATAAAATAAAACTATATGTCATATCTCATAAACCATATGATGTCTAGCTTCCGATAATAAATAGAACTAAATGATATAAAATAAAATGCAATTAAACTAAAAATAGTAAATGAAATGGTACAATTTCTGCTAATATACATATTTATAAGCGTAAACGAAAATCTGAAACATCAGGAATGCACAGAGGATTTAAATTTAAGGATATCAGAGATGTAGATAACTTGGTAGAGGAAGGATGCAAAGCAATATTTACGACGAAAGGAGGGGTGAAGAGGTGACTCTTAATAAAGTCGGGTGACAGAGGCGTCCCTGGGGACCCTGAAGATGAAACGTACAAAGCAATTAATTAACCGTTTTAATTTTGCTTCGAGATACCCCCGTAAATCACAAAACAATAGACAAAGTGGGGGAATATTGAGGAAGTAACCAGGAGCCTAAGGGTTTTAAAAGGAAGAAGGTGAGGAAGATAATTTAAACGCTTTAGGATGGAAAAGGTACGATAGGAAATACCGGATACGTGGTTTTTCCAGGAGAGAGTTAGGTCAATGGTAATCCCAAGGTTTTTGACGTATGGATGGTAATGGATTGGATTGTTGGTCAGTCGAATCATTGATGGAGGAACTGCTTAGTACATGGAGCGATAGGAAAGAAAGGATTGAAACCAGCGCAATGCACTTGTATTGTCAATTATCGCGCCAGTTCGTCAATACTGCCGCGATAGTAAACGTTTATAGTGGTTAATGATGTCATAACTGTAACTATCAAACAGTTGCACCATGAATGTAACAGTTATATCAACTATATAGGGCCGACCAGGCCAATTTGGGATTAAATACATAAATTTAAAAAAAAGATGCACCATGGTGCGACTTTTGTCGCAATAATTAAAACTGTACGATTATTCGTACATTGTACTGTCAAGGCGTATACATGATAGTTAACGAGACAGTTGTTTCATTGCATCACTTGTACTATCAACTATAGCCAGAGCTAGTGCGACAATACAATTATGAATGTAACCATCATACAGCTATAATTATAGCGAATCTCCAAGATCTATTAAAATGGCGAGTAAAATGGGTATTTTCAAGGCGCAAAGTTTTTGGTGGGGTGAATCGGTGGCAGCACTGGTCAATTCAGTTTTCAGTTCATGTTTAATAAAGCTAGCAGTTTACGGTATTTCTTATTTCATTATATCAAATACAAATTAAGCAATTGAGCAAGAATAAAAAACATTAGCAACTGAATGGAATAATACCTTATCAAAAAAATGCTTGACAGTACCAAAACGGATTTCAGCATTATAATTCTTCTCGGTGTTGATGTAGTCCATGAGCGCTTTGTAATTCCGGTATTGCTGGAACCATTCGGATTCGTTCACGAACCGGAAGTCTCCTCCTAAGGTTATCAAGGCAGTGTTGCTTCTCGAAAGACTTCCGATTCTTCCGTAGAGGCCGAGCATAATCTGAAATTTTTAATTTTGTCAATTTTAATAATAATAATGAGAACCTTTACAATCCCTGAAGGGTCTGGGGTTCAGTACCTTTTGATAGTAAAAGAGCCCAAGAGGAAAAAAAGTCATTTATTTCACCCCAATAGTTGATTACTTTAATGAAAACTATGTGTAATTGCTAGTCCTAATTGGCGAGTCTACCAAGTAAATAAGTAGGAGGAATAAAAAATGGTGGCTGTTTCAAAACTTAAAAAAAAAATTGTTTTCAATCGAAGCTCTATATCTTTAAAACTTCCAACCACACTTGAAAAACCAATAGAAAGTCATTTAAAGTAGAGTAAATTTGCTAAAATATGATTCCTAATAAAACTATATTTATATTGAATAGTTCCTGAGATACAGTTTTTTTTTTAAAAGCAACATTTCTTGAAATATATACTAAAAAATTTGCAGTTAGTGAATTTATTTTGGGATATTTAAGTCTCAGGAATCATTTGACGTATAGATGTCTATTGGCACTCAAATTAAAGCTAGCTTAATGTACTATGGAGTAGTTTACGACGTTTATATTCCTAGGAGTAGTAGTTTTCACTTATATGCCAACAAAAAATTCACAAAATGTTTATTTCTAGTTATTCGGACAAAATGTTTGATTGATGAAAAATCAGTAGTTACTGAATTTATTTTATTATTTTTTTTTTTTAATAATTTATTTATTGATATTTACAACTGTATACACATATATACAACAAGTAAATTTGCTGTAGGTGACATAGTAACATGATAAAAACATGTGGAGAATCTACTCACTGATAGAACTCCAATAACATTTCTAGAGAAGAAGATCTCGAGGCCATCTTCTTTTCAGACGCCTAGGAGGATTATTAGGTAATGAAGGAGAAGCCAGGTTAGAAACAAGTGGATTTGGATGGTTGAGAAGTTTATTATGGAAGGAACGGTATCTGGTTCTGGCCAAATCGGCAACATATGGAATATTGAGGTCCTGATGGATGACTTGATTTGTGACAGGATTTTGAAGTGTAAGGATTGGATTCTGGAGGAATTTGATGGTTTAGTGGAGCCCCAAAGCTCAACTCCGTATGTCCAGATAGGCCTTATAATAGTCATGTAGATCAGTCTTTTGTAATGGATTGGCAATTTAGACCGTTTGTCTAGTAGATGTTGCAATAGTCGGAATCTACGAGCAGTTTCTTGTCTTTTTAGTCTTGTATGAGGATTCCAGGTTAGTCGTTTGTCGAGATGTAGTCCTACTGAATTTATTTTAAAAAATTTATATCTAAGGAATTATTTGACGTACAGAATTCTACCAGCATTCAAATTAAAGCTAGTTTAATGTGCTATAATGTAGTTATTATCTTCATCTTCGTATGAGGTAATAGTTTTTTATGACATTTGCAAATGAAAATGAATTTTGAGGTTTGTCCGAAATCAATTTATGAAGTCTGAGAAGATGAAGGAGGAATCAATTTATTTTAGCAAATATCATTCAAACTACTATTCCTACGATGATAATGAAAGTAATAAACTAATTTTGTTAAATGGTTACTGATATAAATTTTTTATAAATCAAAAATATTAACGGAACAACTAGGAATCGATATTTTGTGAATTTATTTTGGCAAATGTCATGCAAACTACTACTCCAACGAATATAAACGCCATAAAAAAACTGTATAGCACATTAAACTAGCTTTAATTTGAGATATAGATTTTTCAAAATAAATTTACAGACTACTAATTTTTTAGAATATGTTTTATGAAATGTTCTATTCTAAAAAGCTATATATCGATAACTATTGAACGTAAATAGCTCTTTTAGGGCTGATATTTTAGCAGACTTACACTAATTTAAATAATGTTCTATTGCATTTTCTAGAGTTATTGGTAGTTTTAAAGATATGGAGCTCTTAAACAACGAATTGTTTTTAAGCTTTTGAAACTGCTGCCATTTTTGCATGATCTGACTGGCAGACTCTCATTCCTTCATTGGCAATGCAATCAAGATTCAAAAAAGTGCTATCATGCGATGCAAAGTTTTCGTACAGTCGATTTTTTCACAATAATTATTTTAAAGGGGAGGGCGGTGGCACTGTGGTAAGGCATGATGTTACTCCAAGGACCCGGGTTCAAATCCGGCTGGGCAGAAAATTGTTTTCTGTTACTCTGTAGCCAAGAGTCAACCCTGTGGGTTATGGAGCCCTCCTGGGGCCCACCCAGCCTCTTAAATTGTGAACCCACAATTGGATAAAAATTTTGCCGTCGAACGTGATTCTGACCAAATCACCTCCTTTGTCAAAGGAGTCACTTGTAGCGATACAGATTTTAATTTTTCAATCTTTTGAAATCAAAATTATGCAATAAATTTTACTGTGAAATTAATTGAAAAACATTAATAACTTTTTTTCGAAATTAACAGTAAATTTTTGTTACCTGAATTTGACAGGTTTGTATCAAACTTCGACATTGATGAAATCTAATGAATATTTTACAAATGATACCTCACGTTTCAGAGAATGATAATTTCTCAAATAGTGTCACGGAAGTTTTTGGCCAATTAAGATATTAGGGGAATCTATAACTGCCCTACCTTGGGTGGTTCTATAATGAATATGGAGGTCGGATCGAAGAGGTTAGATTAATAATTAAGTTATGGCTACGAGGCGAGTGCTATTAAACATTTAACCTTATAATAATCGATGGTAAATATTCAACTCGTTATTAAAATCGATTTTCTGTATTACGGGAGAAGGTTCTTTCATTGAACAAGTAAATAGGGGTATTCAAGATGTTGAGTTAAATGTAAAATGTTATAACATGTTAAATGTTATAAGTATAATATTGTGAGCAGCCTTATTTAAAGTCATGTTAAATGTTAAATGCATAAGAGCTCCTAGCGGATTTTCTGAGCAACTTGTTTTATATCCTTTCTTTCCAAGTTTTGATTAAATTAATATTTATTACAACATGCCTAAAGTGGAAGTTCTGTGAAGGTTTTGCCACTGAGTGCTTTGATGATCTTCTGACTTGTGAGCTAATTGCCAACTGCCATTACATTATTATTATTGTCAGCCATTGCTTTGCTAGTTATAAAACATGCAAAACAATACTAACACAATCAATACGCAAACTACGAGCAAGTAACCAAAAACAACAAACAAAATGGTGACGAGCTCAGCTGGTCTATTGTGTGACGTCATTCTCCATTTAGCAGTCCTAGTAACAGACTCTCCACCATGTTATATGTTATATCGTTTTAACATGGTAAAAGAAGGAAATATTTCTCCATTTCACCAAACTTTTTCCATTTAACATGTTAAATTAAAGATCATGAATACCGCTGTTTTAACAATATCGATTGCTATAACTAGTGAATAAAAGTATAAAAAACGTAAATAATTTTTAAGAAAAAAAATTGGTACTCCCAAAAGGCACTCATCGAAATATTGATTCTTTAGCAAGCTATCACATAATCGATTTCATTTTCATTTATATCTCTGAAAACATATTAGGAGACTCCAATAAGTCAGATGATCAAAAAATTAAAATAAATCTATTCTCTAGCGAGCTAAATAACGGGATCTGGTGGAAACTCCCTTCTCATTTACAATTATAAAACTTTTCCCTTCGAAACTCTGTTTATCTTTCGAAAAAGTTTTAATTCGCAATGTTGATGGAAGTTCAAATCCCTCGTAAAGCCAATGTCTTAAGACCCAACCCCGTCCTTTTTGATCCTTCCAATCAACTGAAAAGATCAGTCTCACAGCTTATCTACTTCCTTCAGGGGAGCGCTATCTTTATCATCCCTTTCCAATCAGGTTCGCTACATTCTGCAATCTTTCATTCAATGCAGACTTTCTAAGGTTTGAAAGTCTTCCATCCATTACCTTTTAGTGATCTTAAGTAATTTTCGATTTCTTAAAATCTTTTGATCCCATTAATCATAATCCAATATTGGTTAGACTAACACCTAATCTAAATAAATATATATATTTATAAGTTATGTATTGGCGAAAGCAAAATGTCAAAAAAAGAAAAGAAGGAATAAGATCTAACACGCTTGAACTGCTGTAGAATACTGACTTTATTTATTTATTTTTTTTCCGAACCCTCTAAAACAAAAATAAAAGTGAATTAATGAGTGCATTACTGTGAAAAAAGAAAAGTAATTCGTGTTGTGTCTTACTTTTGACTACCTTTGGTATTTTAAGGTTACCTGTTATGTTTAATATCATGTATGAGCTATCCATTCAAAGGAGCTATTTTAAGTCCGGAGGTGAGGGGCCTCCTCGTGTTGTAGACTGACTTTATTGTATTCGGTACATCTCTTATATACATTCGAACAGCTGATCCCCTCAGTCAGCTGACATCGAAATAACAGCTGACTCATACCGTAACTCCC
>NW_027114648.1:54300-55690 GCF_000696795.3 Halyomorpha halys
ATCTAGTAAGGGAACACTTCAGTTTTTATATTGTAATTGCCGGAAGTTTTAATTCTTCAATATTGACAGTTCTCCTCTTTTTCGGTTCTCTAATACTTTCTATTGTTACAATATTGTGTTCCCTTATAATTATCACCCTGAATGGACCCTCGTATCGCAGTATTACCTCTGTTAGACCCCAACTTTCTATCTACAATCGTCCCGATTTTGATTGCTCCCATCCTATCTGTGACCTTTAAATTCTCCCGAGTTACCTTCCTGGATTTTTCCTTTTCCATTCTTTCCCGGGCCTTTTCCTATAACTTACTTCGAGCAACATGGTTGTTGTGTATTTCCTCTCCGTCTGCTGCCGTGCTCTTATAGTCCCGCCTGCGTCCTCGAAGCCCAAAGAGTACCTCAAATGGTGAAAACCCCGTAACTGTATGTATGGAATGATTGTATGCCGCAATCATACCTTTGGCATTGCCACGTCCGGTTCCAGTTCCTGGCAACCTGATATAGACGAAGATGGTCACTCAACGTGCCGAGAAGCCGCTCTATTCCTCCTCTACTCTTGGGGTGCCTTGGTGTGTTGAGATGCCATATTACATCAAGCTCCTTCATTTCTGTTCGAATCACGGCATTGTCAAATTCTCTTCCTGAATCTGATGCGATGCGCTCCAGAACTCCGTGAAATTGAAACCACAGTAGGAGAGCTGCCAGCACTGCTTCCGACGACTTTTCCCGCGCCTGGAGCGCCATTTCCGCCTTACTGAAGAGATCAATTATGGTGATCCATTTAAATCCTCTTCATGTGAAAGTATCGACCTGTAGATCGTTGAGAGGTGCATCTACGGTAGGTGTCTCTTCTTGTCTGCCTTTGGTGGATGTCTGTCATACTTTGTGCGTAGACAAATTTCGCAGTTTTCTAAAACTTCAGTGATCGTCTTCTTCATCCCCCACCAAAAGTACCTTCTCTTCAATGCTTGTAGGGTCTCCGAGATTCCTCGGTGATTTGTTTTGCCCTGATGATATGCTACAGTCACCTCTCTCTGGCGTTCGTCTTCCTGAAGGGTTTTCAACGTCAGCTTGCATCGGGCGAATGTCCTGTCCATTCCTATGTGTTCATCATGCCATAGCCGCTTGATCTTCCAAACGGTTTCATTCACATCGTACTGGTGACACTTTTCTCCAGGCATGGAAGCATTATTCATCATTTTACAGATCTGGTCATTTTTCACGCCTGGCTGCGACCAAATCGTCGTGATAATGCTCCTCCCATACTTGTTACACTCAACTTTGACTGATCCAGTGGTTCTTGTCTTCCATATAATCTGCCGTCTCTTATAGTTAATGATGTCCTCGAGTTCCTCCATATCTATTGGTCTTTTTTCCTCTGAGCTCTCGTTAG
>NW_027114648.1:55740-57802 GCF_000696795.3 Halyomorpha halys
CAGCTGATCCCCTCAGTCAGCTGACATCGAAATAACAGCTGACTCATACCGTAACTCCCTCTCCCCAGTTTACGAACAATCCTCGTAAACTAATACTATATAATATAATAAAAAAAAAAACTATATACATATCATTGAAAAAGCTCACAAGTTCCCTTAAATAAACGCTAAATACATAATTTAAACCAAAGAATAAATTTTTTTAAAATAATTTCATACAGTAAATGAACAAGCTAGAATGAAAAAGAAAACATTCACAAAAATCATAAACAGAACGAAAAATACAATATTTACAAAAATCAATGACAATCTTAAAACACGCAAAAAAAAAAAACAACAAAACAATAAATAGAATAAATAACTAAATTTTCTGTAATCTAATCTAGTATGGGAACACTTCAGTTTTTACATTGTCATTGGCCGAAGTTTTAATTCTTCAATATTGACAGTTCTCATCTTTTTGGGTTCTCTAATACTTTCTATTGTTACAATATTATGTTCCCTTATAATAATCCCCCTAAATGGACCCTCGTATCGCTGTATCTCTGTACCCTTGTTAGATCCCAACTTCCTATATACGATCGTCCCGATTTTGATTGCTCCCATCCTATCTGTGACCTTTAAATTTTCCCGAGTTACCCTCCTGGATTTTTCCTTTTCCATTCTTCCCCGGGCCTTTTCCCATAACTTACTTCGAGCAACATGGTTCTGGTGTATTTCCTCTCCGTCTGCTGCCGTGCTCTTATAGTCCCGCCAGTGTCCTCCAAGCCCAAAGAGGATCTCAAATGGTGAAAACCCCGTAAAACTGTATATATGGAATGATTGTATGCCGCAATCGCCTTAGGCATTGCCACGTCCGGTTCCAGTCCCTGGTCAACCTGATATAGACGAAGATGGTCACTCAACGTGCCGAGAAGCCGCTCTATTCCTCCTCTACTCTTGGGGTGCCCTGGTGTGTTGAGATGCCATATTACATCGAGCCCCTTCATTTCTGTTCGAATCACGGCATTGTCAAATTCTCTTCCTGAATCTGATGAGATGCGCTCCGGAACTCCGAGAAATTGAAACCACATTCGGAGAGCTGCCAGCACTGCTTCCGACGACTTTTCCTGCACCTGGTGCGCCATTTCCGCCTTACTGAAGAGATCAATTATGGTGATCCATTTAAATCCTCTTCATGTGAAAGTGTCGACCTGTAGATCGTTGAGCGGTAGGTGTCTCTTCTTGTCTGCCTTTGGTGGATGTCTGTCATACTTTGTGCGTAGACAAACTTCGCAGTTTTCTAAAACTTCAGTGATCGTCTTCTTCATCCCCCACCAAAAGTACCTTCTGTTCAATGCTTGCAGGGTCTCCGAGATTCCTCGATGATTTGTTTTGCCCTGATGATATGCTACAGTCACCTCTCTCTGGCGTTCGTCTTCCTGAAGGGTTTCCAACGTCAGCTTGCATCAGGCGAATGGCCTGTCCATTCCTATGTGTTCATTATGCCATACCCGCTTGATTTTCTCCCAAACGGTTTCATTCCCAACGTACAGGTGACACTTTTCTCCAGGCTTGGAAGCATTATTCAACATTTTAAAGATCTGGCCATTTTTCACGCCAGGCTGCGACCAAATCGTCGTGATAATGCTCCTCCCATTCTTGTTACACTCAACTTTGACTGATCCAGTGGTTCTTGTCTTCCATATAATCTGACGCCTCTTATAGTTAATGATGTCCTCGAGTTCCTCCATATCTATTGGTCTTCCTTCCTTTGAGCTTTTGTTAGACGAAGATTCTTCCCTATCGTCTTCCTCCGCCACATTCTGTACTTCCTCCTGTCCCTGTGTCCACTCCCGCAGGAATTGCCTGGACGGTTCTCCGGCCTCTTCTTCTACTGCATTTACTGTTATAGCTCGAGATAACCAATCAGCTACCACATTTCTTTTCCAAGCTTATATGTGATTTCCATATTGTACTGTCCCAATAACTCCTTCCAACGCGTAATCCTGGCCGAAGACTCCTTCAACTTTCCCACCCATTGCAGGGGCCTATGGTCAGTGTGTACTTTGAACTTTCTTCC
>NW_027114648.1:57852-63465 GCF_000696795.3 Halyomorpha halys
CGGTAATAATTTAAAGTTCCCAGCAACCTCCGGACTCCTTTCACATCCCTAGGAACCGCCATCTTCCGTATAGCTGCAACTTTATCCGCGTCAGGTTTAACGCCTTCCCTGGAAATCGTGTGGCCCAAAAAATTAATTTGTTCCTGCCCAAGCGATGATTTCTCTCCAGACAACTTCCGCCCGAATTTCCTAATTCTTATTAATTCTTATTAGGAATACGCTGTGTAAATGCTGCAAGTGTTCTTCTTCGCTCTCACTGAACACTAGGAGATCTTCCATATAAAGCTGACATACAGATTTGTGAATTCCCCTAAAAAACTCGTCCATCAGGCGCTGAAAGGTTATAGGAGCATTTTTCAGTCCAAACGGCATTCCTGTAAATTCGTAGGATCCTCTCTCGAATGTGAATGCCGTCTTATGTTGATCCTTAGGGTGCATTTTGATTTGATGATATCCGGCCTTCAAGTCCTATGTGCTCAATACCGTCGCCCCGCTCAGCCTGTCCAAAATGTCTTCAAATCTGAGGATCGGATACTTTTCGTCACCGGTATTCTCATTCAGCTTCCTGTAATCAATCATTCAATCTGTACTTTTCAGTAGATCCACCAGGCGCGCTCTTCTTCTTCACTACCCACAACGGACTGTTGTACGGGGAAGTGCTATCAATAATTATTCCTTGGCGTTTTAAACTTTGAAGCTCTTCTCGGATGTGGTGACGTAGCGCCTGTGGGTATCTCTTCTCTTTAACGTATGTCACTTTGTCTTGTTTTAGTATGATCTGTTCTGGATGGACTGTTCTCCCGGTCGTCCCGAGCTTGTCTCCTTCTTTGAAAAAGATATCTTCGTATTCCCTCCTAAGGCTTCGTCTCCAGTCCTCGGCTTGATTGATTGCTCCGACCCGAGCGCCCGCGTTCTTCCGCTGAAAATGACATTTGTAGATGTTTCCTCCCAACTTAACCTTCCATTTTCCCCTGCTATTCCTAACCCAAGCTCCCACCTTCCCTAATAGGTAACATCCCACAATTACTTTATATTCCCTAGGCATACTTCCTACAATATGTACCTGCAAGTTTTCCCTACTAAATTCCCACCATGTCAACCCTATCTCTACCTCCCCCTCTACCATACAAGGGCCATCCAGGGTAATCAATTTACATTGGCATTTCTGAATCTTGAGTGTTCTCGCTCCATCACAGAGCTTTTGCAATGCTTCTCGGCACATGATGGTGTTGGAACTGCCTGTGTCCGCCAGGCACCTCACTCCTGCTATCTCTATTATAGGCAGACCCCCGCTCTTTTCTCTCACATTAAAATTCAGCAATGTGCGGTCGCCTCTCCGCTGACAACCTCTTCAGATGTCTCTCGTCTCCATTCTCCTCCTTTCCCTCACTTCCATCCTCTTGTTTCTACCTTCTCCTCTAGACTACCTCGGTTCCTTGGCTCCTCGACTTCTTCTTCGGTCTCTGATGCTCCTGATGTTTGTGTAGATTCATCTGAAGATCTACTGAACCTACGGGGGCTTCTCCGTATCTGTTGGGCGTTGATCTCCATTGGTTCGCCCCGGCCCAGATCTCTTCTTCGGTACAAATATGGGCACTGTTTGGGTATGTACCTCTCAGTTCCACATTCAAAGCACCTCGTGCGCGGGCATGTTTCTTGGCCGTTGGTATTCTATCCGAGTCCACCCTGGTTCTTCTACTTCCATTCGGGCCTCTACCTCTCTAGCGCTTGCTTCTATGAGATCTTGGGCTATTTCTACAAACGAGCGCTGTCTCAGAAATCCTTTCTTATTCCCTAGCGCCTTTGCCAACTGTATCTTTAGTACCAGGGATAAGAATTGCATTCGGCCCTGTACCTGAACTGTTTCCATCATTTCGCCCCATTTGAACGACCCATCGATTTCGACAAGTAACTGTACATAGTTTTCATTAATGAAATAAAAAAATTGTGTGCAATAACTGACATTTTTTCTCCTCTAGGGCTCTTCTAACATTTATCCTCTCCATGCCTTATAGTAAACTAGATTTAATTTTTTCACAATACACAGAATTGACTATTTCGTCCATTCCCGGTCGAATGAATAAATAAGTTATTAATTATCCAAAAAAAAAAAAATCTAAATGATTTATATTAAGAGCTATTTTTATTTCTAGTTGTTACTTAAAGATGGTTACTGAATATTGTAATAGTTTGGTTGGGCAATTAACATTACAATAAATTACATTAAAAACTCATATTCTTCTTATAATTTTTTTTTTATCCGGATAAATAATTCTTACTTGTTTATTTATTTTTTATTTAACTGTTAGGATGTCTTTGTTATATTTTAGATATTAAGGTGATCATTCTTCATAATAAACCCATAGATAAAATCTTATTTATTATACTTAACAACTTTCATTAGGTCATAGAATGCCTTCCATAATGATACAATATAATTAAATTGCCTCATATTAACCATAATTTTATATTAAAAATGTGTTCCTTAATGTAATATTCTATTTAATTTAATTTTTTTTTTCTTACCTCCAAATATAATTAGTGACAACAAATACAAATGTACATAATAGCTTAAGCCTAAATTACAACGTTACTTAATTACAAAATTACAGCCTAAATTACAAACGTTAGTAGTGATCTTGCATTGCCGGGTGGCATTTTAAGAGAGGATGCATGGTCCGCTGAAGGCGGTTTATACAGTGATGACAAGTTAGCCCGGGGACTCACAGAGAATAGGGAGGGACTATTCCGGCTGAAATTTTTTTTTTAAAAACTTAACTTAATAGCTCTATTGAGTTGTACTATAAAAAAAATTATTTGTTCACATTATCCTTATTGATATATGATCTGAGGGTAAGGGATAAAGGGTCGAAACGTGTATAAGTTTTTTTAATTGTGATATTATAAATAAGTTTATTACGAAGAATAATCACTGTAACATTAAGAAAAATATTTATTTTTACTGCCGGGTAAAATGTGTAGAGCCAGTGATCGAGATTAGTGCACTTAAATGGGCCACTAGCGGCGAATTAGTGAACCTTGTGGTTTGAATCGATTTCGATAGATGGCGATAGTGCCAATCTACAGTACGCCGCTAAAATAAAAAATTCTCCAATAGTGCACATAGTTTATCTTTTCGCGATGAAGGTATTTTTTAAATTCCTTTTGAACCTATAAACTTTTAAATTTATTGTCTCAGTTTTGAAACCTAAAATATTTTTGTAAATAGTAAAATTATTTAGTTTTTGATTATTTTAAGGCATGAGCGAGGAAGGATGAGGTAACTGATGATTCGTAAATAGTAATTTAAATAGTTAATAGGAATATATAAAATATTTATATACATTCAGATCAATTTAAAATTTTGATTTTGTAAATTAAAAATAATAATAGAGGGAATGAACAGGATATAATAAATAAACTTTTTATATTATTTTCAAAACCTCTTTATTGTTCATTTAAATACAAAATACAATAATATATAATACATAGGTAATAATAAATAAACAAAAAGTTGTTGGGCTTAATAACGATCGAATCCTAAAAAAATTGTCGAGACTAAGACTGAAACATGGGTAGGAGGAGAGAAATATACGGTCAGTCGAAATGACAATCATCATTCAAAAGCCATACTGACATGACTGACTTCAATCACGAATACCCCTACATACCTTCTCAATCCGACTTAAGGTCACTTCTATATAAGTATACAATACATGCAATATACATCGTATATGTTTGAAACCGTCTCTATTTTTTCTTTTTACGATTGAGTGAAGTCCGTTATTACCGGTGTAAGCTTACGATAATAATTTATCATTTCCAAAGAACGTCTGACGCCACAAGCATTCTTAGGCAATGGGGAATTCTGGATAGCTTTCACGCGGTCTGTGGTACGAGACTACGTGACCCAGAAACCGGATCTCCTGCAATCTAAATTGGGATTTTACACGGGATAATTTGAGACCGAACTCACGCACTCTGTCGAAGACGTGTTTCATATGTTCTTCCCTATTTTCACCTAATTTTCACCTAATCCACAATGCAGTTCATCCATGAGGTCCTGGAATGTTAGTGAGGCCCCTTTTAGCCCGAATGACATTCGAAACGAATTCGAAGAGTCCCCGTTCCCACGAAAACGCCGCCTTACCATTATCCTCCTCGGTCGTCCGAATTTGGTGATACCTGCCCTTAAGTTCCATTGTATTAAAGATGGTTGCTCCTGACAGGAGGTCCAGTACATCCTCGGAGGAAGGGATACCGTTCGCCCTTAGTTGCCTAGTTCAGCTTCCATGACTCACGACTCGATAGCACTACTTCTTTTCCTCTTCCCACTCGTACATACATGGACTAAGAGTAACGCCTATTTTTAACGTAAACTGAGGTTTGTGATTTGAAATTTAGTCTATCCAAAGTTTTCCCTGTTGTCGGTAGAAATACGTTTTCGTGATTGAATAAATCCCCGTTTTGTATGACCGAGTATTCTATATTCTCTTTAATACAAGTCCCGCAATCGATGGAGGTGAACAATCAAGAATGGAGCAGCAGCTGGACTGGCAGATGCTACACCAGCGAGGAATCGTCATAAGAAGAAAGTATCCATTCTGAGCGCAGTGGTTCCTTTGTTTGGAGGAATTCAACATAAAAGAATAAATGATTGTAGAAGTTTGTCGGGGGGTGCGGTCAGCAAAGAACAACATAAATAAACAAAACCATATTTATTTATTTTATGCCAACGTTTCGACCTGAGTTTCAGGTCTTCATGAGGGCTATAGAACAAAAGAGATAATAACAACATTTAGAGAAACATAAAATTGAAAAGGAGACTTGCTGACCGCACCCCTCGACAAACTTCTCCAATCATTAATCTACGGACAACTATCTACACCTCATTATAAAAGAATAAAACATTAAAATAAAATTTTAAAAAATGAACGAAACGTGGTATCCTTAACAGCAATATTTACTTGCTTAAATGTTTCTTAGCCAAAAAAAAAAAAAAAAAAAGATCTACTTGTATACAATATTACAAAATAAGTACTACTTAATGAAGGAAGTATCGTTAGTAATAAAATTGCAAAAATAACGTAACAGTGAACTTCCTACTCCTACTACTTGATGGGCAGGCTGGTCACCGTCGATGTGGCTCTATCGGTGCTATATCGACTCAAGATGTACTGTGCGTGACCTAAATGGGCAATTTACTTCTCTTATCGTAAACAGATTGTGCTCTCTGGTGGTAATGATTCGAATGGGCCTTCGTACAATGCGGCCGTTTTATTATGGGCGGTTCGCAGATGTCGATACACGATTGTACCCTGTAAAATGACTTCCCTGAATCCCAGAAGATAAAAAAAAATCAGCTCTTCCCTTTTCTGCTTTACGCTACATCAAGACGCTGGAGACTGCTTCTTACTATAAGTCGCATGGGAGGCCAATATAGTAAATGATATATGCATATAGAAAGCGATGTATGCAGTAATGATGCTAATTACTATTAAGCATTTTTTTTAAAATTTATTTATTGATATTTACAACTGTACATAAATACATCAAGTAAATTTGAGGGAATCATAATGGTATGGTACAAGTATGTAGAGAAACTACCCATTG
>NW_027114648.1:63950-67331 GCF_000696795.3 Halyomorpha halys
GCGATGTTCCCATCTCTGTAACCTAAAAAAGTACTCGGCGTTTTTTTCTGCAAAATAATTGTTCAAGAAGGTGATTGCTTCTTCAGCATCATCATCAATCGGCGCGACAATCCATTATTGGGTCCTGGCCTCCTTATGCAAGTTCCACCAGTTTAATCTGTGCAGTTGTAAAAGTGCAGTTGCTCTCCAATTCCTCACTCCGAGCGGGGTCTTCGAGTCTTCTTCAACACCATCCAACCATCGAAGCTTTGGGCGGCCTCTCGGCCGTGTTCCATGTAAGCACTCATTGAAAAGTTTATTCGGGATCTCATCAGTTCCCATCCTTGCCACATGGCCTGCCCAGCGAAGCCGACCAATTCTCACAACTTTTCCAACATCAGGCTCACCAATTAACAAGTAGACTTCCCTATTCGTGCGTCTTCTCCAAGCTGAACCATCCTTAAATGGGCTGTAGAGTTTGGAGTTTTCTTTCTCTCAAACGTTTGGAGATCCCGCATCGGCCTTAAAAAGTACCAAGTTTCCGAACCTTAGAGCAGCACTGGTCGAAAATCTCTGTCCTCCATATATATAGATATAGGTTTGCCTAAAAGACTAAAGTAACAGACATATCCGTAAGAACTCACAGCCTCTCCTCCAATAATAACTTCAAAATTTTCTATGAGTATTAACCCTACACGATCAATCTGAATGTCAATCTTTGGCTTTTTTACCATTCCGACAATAAAACTAAAAATAGTAGTATATAATCTAAGAATTACATATTAGCTATATTTAAGGTTTGTTCCAACAACCAATTCTGATAGTACAAGAGCCCAAGAAGAGAAAAAAGTCACCCCAAAACTACTGACAGCACTTTTTTATTTATTTTAACCTTCCCCTGCCTTATAAACAATACAGGTGTGCAGCAGCAGTTCGATGTTACATATCCACCATAAAACTATTGCTAATAAATCAATTTAAAATTTTAATGATTCATGTACAGTTTTCTCAAATTTTTCCACATATTCTATGGTTTTCTCATGTGTGATTTCAATTACATCAAATAGATACTGAAACCTACCGTTGATGTAGTTCTGAACCTTTGTGCTGAGGTTCTTGTCAGTATTATTAATATAAACTCTTAGGTTCTCCTGGATTAATTCTGTTTTCTGGAGTTCAGAATTACATCCAGTCTCTTCAGATACTGCGGAATTATCACCCTGAGAACCTTTCCTAGCCCGTTTGGCATTAGACCTTAATAGCTTTAAAGATGTTTCTTGTTCAGATTCTCTCGCCTCCATCTCTTCGATAATATGTCCGTTGGGCCTAACCATTTGGTCACTAACTTTCAAAGTGTCCTATTTCACTCAGTAATCTCAAAAAATCACCCTAGTCTACACTTGCGGGTTTAAAACTCAAATTGTCCAAACTACTCCTACCATGTCCAACTAGGAAAAAAACCGCCGTAATAAACGCTTATCGGAAAGAGCAACAAACATTCACCAAGTTATGTCGATAACTTTCGTTGTGTCGAGTCTGATGGGAAATACCGAAGTTCAGAGGGCACCGACTCAAGCTGAGTAAACACGAACGCACATCAAAGGAAAAACACCGGTCACCGACCTTCCGCTTGGGTTGCTAGGACACGTTAAATCAACTAACTTCAGCACTTGAAAATATAATAGAGTATCATTTAAAGTTGAGTAAATTTGCTAAAACATGAACCTTAGTAACGCTGTTTACCTTCAATAGTTCCCGAAAAAAAGATTTTTAAAAAGCAACATTTCATGTAATAGTTACTGAAAAATCAGTAGTTTGTGTATTTATTGTGCTAAAAACTTTATCTCAGATGTCTATTAGCAAATATCATAAAATCTATTATTGCTACCAAGATAAAGGTCATAAATTACTTGACAGATTATTAAACTAGCTTTAATTTGAGTGCTAATAGACATCTTGAAGTCTAATGGTTTCTCAGAGAGATAGATTCCCGAAATAAATTCACTAACTACTGATTTTTCAGTATTTACTACTGTTAACGCCATAATATATAATTACCTTATAAATAATATTTAGTTAGTCTTAGTGTTTAATTTAATAACGTTTATTTTTATTTATATTAATTTAATTGGATTTAGTTATTTAAAAAGAAAAAATGTAATTATATCTGTATGTTATAAATAGTAATAGAGACAGTTGCTAGGGGCTGATGATCGTCGTTAAGGCGTCACCTAGCAACGGACCGACCATCTTAGTTTTTTATGGCAGTTCCGACTAATTAGTGGCTCTGGTAGCGTCATTAGCAGCCCTGTCTGCGTTTGGTTGATGTTATTTTATTAGACATTTTTAGAATGTTTAGTCATCATTACAGTTCGAAACCAGACCTTTTCTGTGTTTCGACATAAATATGTGTTCCGGCTAATTAGTGGCGGTTGTAGCGTCTAAGCAGCCCTATCTGCCCTTATAATTTAATAGTTTGGACATTTTAAGTGAGTTCACCATCATTACAGTTCTGAACCAGACCACTTCTGTATTTCGACTTTAATATGAGTTCGGATAATTAGTGGCCATGAACGTGTGTAACCAGCCCAGCCTGCGTTCATTTCTTCGGCTCGCCTAATACATTAACACGACTATTGGATATTTGGACCATTGCAGCGGTTTATTTAGCTACCAGAGTTGCGACCTACACATATCGGCAGCACAACTATCGGAGTGGAGCAACCCTACGTCGACTAGTATTTATTTATTTGTAAATTAGTTTATTTTATTTTCATCTTCCTAATTCATAAAACTATTTTATTTTCATCTGAGTGGCCTTTTTATTTTTAATTGTATTCATTATTAGTCATATTTTAGTTTTAGTTTTTAAAATGTTTAAATTGAACCAAATAAATGTTTAATCCGAGCCAGTTTGTTTTTTTGTTAATTTTAAAGCCTTCCAACAAAAAGACATAGTCGATTTGAGGTGGCTTTAACAACTACTTTATTACTAGTATTGATTTACATTTTTTATGAAATGTTGTTTTTACAACTGTATCTCGGGAACTAACACCACTTTTAGGGCTCACATTTTAGCAAATCTCTATAAATGTTCTATTAGGTTTCCTAATGGTTTGGGCAGTTTTAACGATATCGTTGGTACTTCGAATGAAAAAAATTTTTTTTTTCTTAATGTTTTGAAAAAAAACACCATTTTTTATTGCTCCAAACTCTACTTGACAAACTCATCAATTTTGACTATTAATTGTATATGGTTATAATTAAAATAATTGAAAATTTGGATGAAATGATTGACTTTTTTCTCCTTTTGGACTCTTGTACTATAACTGTTCGGAGCATTGGTAGTAGGAGTTTTTCTCTCCCAAAAGCTGTACTGCGCATGCTCTGTACAGTTTCAGA
>NW_027114648.1:67381-75962 GCF_000696795.3 Halyomorpha halys
TTGTTTATTTATGTTGTTCTTTGCTGACCGCACCCCCCGACAAACTTCTTCAAGCATTAATCTACGGTCAACTATCTACACCTCAATATTTATTTGTAAATTAGTTTATTTTATTTTCATCTTCATAATTCATATAACTATTTTATTTTCATCTGAGTGGCCTTTTTATTTTTAATTGTATTCATTATTAGTCATATTTTGTTCATTTTAGTTTTAGTTTTTAAAATGTTTAAATTGAACCAAATAAATGTTTAATCCGAGCCAGTTTGTTTTTTTTTAATTTTTAAAGCCTTCCAAAAAAAGACAGTCGATTTGAGGTGGCTTTAACAACTACTTTGTTACTAGTACTGATTTATATTTTTTATGAAATGTTGTTTTTACAACTGTATCTCGGGAACTAACAGCACTTTTAGGGCTCATATTTTAGCAAATCTCTTCTACTTTAAATGTTCTATTAGGTTTTCTAATGGTTTGGGTTGTTTTAACGATATCGTTGGCACTTCGAATGAAAAAAAATTTTTTTTTTCTTAATGTTTTGAAAAAAACCACCATTTTTTATTCCTCCAAACTCTACTTGACAAACTCATCAATTTTGACTATTAATTGTATATGGTTATAATTAAAATAATTGAAAATTTGGATGAAATGACTGACTTTTTTCTCCTTTTGGGCTCTTGTACTATAACTGTTCGGAGCATTGGTAGTAGGAGTTTTTCTCTCCCAAAAGCTGTACTGCGCATGCTCTGTACAGTTTCAGACCGTCAGAAGTGGTTGTTGGAACAGACCTTCAGTGATTAACTTTTATTCATTATGGAATAACTTACTTTACCTCAGCTTTCCTGTGTACATTAGTAAAAGTTATGTGCTCTGCGTCCCTTATTTCCAAATTGAAGTCGTAATCTGAGCAGAGACCCGTGGCTGGGCCACAGCAGTCCGTGATCGTGTAGCCCGGATTCTGTTGTACCCTCAGCTTGATGTGCGGAGCTTCGAAGTCCTGTTCCCAGAGCATATCCAGAGCTCCTTGTTCGGAGAAGTACTTCTTCCAGGAGTAGTGGATCCTCTGAATGACCAGTCCTTCGATACCGGACTCGGCAAGAAGATAGGCCATCACGGAGCTGCACCCGAAAGGGTCGATCGACCACGCTGTCTCTGGTGCCACACCCAAATTCTCCATGACCCACTGATGACCTGAAATGTTGTTTAACCTTCATTATGAATGGTAAAATAAAATAAAATGATATTATTTAAAATACAAGTTCTAAATTTAAAATATTGCAACAGACCATTTGTAGTTTTTTCTTTTTTTTCTTATGAACCATCCATAAGAAAAGAACAGCCATTGGTGGTCAAAGGAACAATGGATTTTGAATGTTATAAAACAATAATAAATCAAAAGTTGTCCTCAAAGAACATGAAGAAATCAAAGGAGTTGTTGATGTCCTGAAAACGAGTATTCTCATGGTCATGGTCTTCATCAATTCCTTGTCGAAAAAGAAGTTGTCCACCAATATATTTCTAAACAACAATTCCATCCATACGTTAACAACCTTGGTGTCACTATAGACCAAACTCTCTCCTGGAAAAACCATGTCTCCGATATTTTACGTCGTACCTTTTCCACTCTAAAGCGTTTAAATTATTTTCGTCACCAACTTCCTTTTGGAACACGCAGGCTCCTGGTTACTTCCTTAATATTCCTCCATTTTGACTATTGCTTTGTGGTTTACGGGGGTGTCTCTGGGGATCTCGAAGCAAAATTAAAAGGGTTAAATAATTGCTTTGTACGATTCATCTTTGGGTTCCCCAGGGACGCCTCTGTCACCCGATTTTATGAAGAGTTGGAGTGGCTTTACCCCTCCTTCCGTCGTAATTATTTCCTTGCTTCCTTTCTCTATCAAGTTATTCGATCCTGCCGTCCATCGTACATCTCAGATATCCTTCAATTTAAATCCTCAGTGCATTCCCGCAATACCCACTAGCGGCCTTCAGACTTATATGTAACTGCCCATAGCAGCCTTTGATAGATCTTTCCTCATCCGTTCCTCTTCCCTATGGAATTATATTCCCCTTTATTCGTAGTTCTAATAAACTTCAAATCCCGCATATTCGACTACCTTCTGTCCACCCAATTCCGGAAGAATAACAATTGAAAGTTTAAAAAACCTTTATATATTTTTTGTATTAGATTTTCGTTTATAATAGTAAATATTTACACTAGCAGAAATTATATCTTTTCATTTATTATTTTTAGTTTAATTGTATTTGATTTTTTATCATTGCTTTTTTATTTTTATATACTATCAGAAGTCATCTTATGTTTTATGATATGACAAGTGGTTTTATTTTGTTTGCTTTGTCATTATTTTATATATTCTGTTAATTATTGTTGTTTATTGGTATAATTTTAAATTCATTGTATTATTTTATTTTATGAAATCTTGTAATTTCATCTTTATCTTGTGATTTACTGTAAGGCTTCAAAGCCTAATTTTGACGCCTGCAAATTATTCTAAAGGGATGAATCCCTTTATTTATCAGGATAAATAAAGATTATTATTATTATTAGTAATATAGTACAAGAGCCAAAGAGGACAACAAAAATCAGTAAATTCACCCCAATTTCTGATTACTTTAATGAAAAACTATGTATAATTACGAGTCAAAATTGATGAGCCTGCCAAGTATAGGTTAAAAAATTATTTTTTTGTAACGATTAGAAACAGCCTCCATTTTTTATTTACCCAACCTATATTTGGCAGACTCATCAATTTAGACTAGTAATTATACATAGTTTTCATTAAATTAGTCAAAAATTAGGGTGAGATGAGATAACTGCCTTTTTCTCTCCCCGGCTCTTGTACTACGACTGTCCAGAGCTGTTCAAAACGTTTCTCTCCCAAAACCTGTACTGCGCATGCTACTAATAGGCATCACATGATCTCTATGGTACGTCAGTAACAGAACACTGCACGCAGACTTACACTTACCTACTGTACAAGACCACATTAAAACCTCATACAAGACATTTCATGACAAACCACTCCAATAAACTATTGCAGGATATTCCACTACCACGAACATTCCCGACATCACGTACCGAAGACGGCTGGATATGGAATCTCCTTAGTTAACTAATGTTATATCATATTTGCAACAGACAGATGTGAATAAATAAGTAAAAAAAATATATACATACATCGGATGTCTCTATATTTCCTTTTTTATTCTTTAGTTGTTCATAAAACCCTGTAATATTTTGTATTCATACTTTGTTTATTATTGCTAACAATGAGAAATATTTATTTTTTCAAATAAACCAAATTAAAGGTGCTTGAGGGAGCTGTTAGTTTGGAAATATAAAATGAATATGGAAAAATAAAAGTGACCAGAAAATTTAAGTATTTGGGGGAAATAATATGCCACAAAGGTTCTGCGAAAGAGAGCATCCGAGAGAAAATTATAAAATTTAAGCTTTCAAACAGGCAAAATTTACAATAAAAAGAATCTCTCCTCCAATGCAAAGTTAAGGCATTACAACGTTGTGGTAAGGTCTGTGATTTTATACGGGTCGGAGACCGCATGCCTACCCATCTTGGAAAAGTTACTAAGAATAGAAAGGAGGATCTTAAGAAAAATCTATGGGCCCAGAAAAACACAAGAAGGTTACAGGCGAAGATCTAACGAAGGCATCTAGATAGAAGCCCTGGAAACCGCGATAAGAATCAGAAGGTGATGTGTTATGAGTACATGATGATGAACAAAAGAATGAAGGATTGAACAAAAAAAAAATTTAACAAATGTTTTAGCTACAAACCATGGTAGGATACACGAGGCTAAAGAGAAAAAAATTAAAGATCCTTGAAATTTCAGATACCGACGGTTTAGAGAGAGACACATACAGGAAAACACGGAAAAATCTCGCCAATATTAGAAGAGAAAAAAAGAGGGGTATGAAGTGGTCCGAAGAAAGAAAAGAAAGGGAGTCGAAAATCCTGATGGGAAGAAAGAAAATCAAGACTCGCAAAGAAGCCTTAACCAAAAATATTCGCATGATCCTTAATGGCTGGTACGTTATAAAAAACTAAACAAAAAAAAACTGTTAAAAAAAAAATTAAAAGAGATAAAATCGGGTGATTTTGACTGAAATTAATGAACTGGGCAGAAACGCCTAAAAAAAATTTTAATTGGATTTGAGGTGTCAATTCATATTTAAGATTGTCCTTGGTGATGGCCGAATTGGCCGAAACGTTGGACTGATATGGAATTAATAAACACTGTCAAGACTTAATCTGGATACCAATTAATTTATTTAAACCAAACACTATGTTTTTTGGACTCAGTGGAACTAAAAAAACATTTACTTCTGTCAAAATCTCGAATTCGAAATTTTTTTACTATCGTAATAATTTCCCTTACTATATATCCCGTAAATAAATAAGTAAAAGTAAAAAAATAAATAGGAAATAAAAGTAACGTCAAAATTTACTATAAAATTCAACTTCAAAATGGGCACAGTATGAATAAATTCAACTATTTTCGTGTCGCTGGAAAGACAAGTTTTATTTCTTTCTGATGATAGCAATAAAGTTTAACATTTGTTATATTTGAAGGCTAGAACAAGTTATTCAATTATATTTTAACAATCATTATTACACTGTATTATATCTCAAATTAAAGTTGATGTAAGTGATGTCCGTTTGGTAACATAAAAATATGAAAAAAGAGATGTTGATATGAGAAAAAGATGGACGGGGGAGCGTCAGTAAAAAAGATATACGAATAAATAAAATTCTTTATTTGTGCTGACGTACATTAATTTCAGGAAACAAAACCAGGTTAGACCTTAATTTATAGAAAAATAAATAAAATAAAATAATCACAAAATAAAATTGGAAATATACATAACTAAATTAAGTAGAGATTAGATGATACTAATAGAAGTTAAAATATAATATTGTAGAGGTAAGAATTATAGAAAACAAATAATAAAAAAAGTTATTAAAAATCAGTGCTCATGTAAATAATGAAATAACATAATGAAAAATGCGGAAGAAATTGTAAATGATGTGTAATTGAATAAACATAATACAATATGTAAGCAATGACTAAAGATATATAAATAATGAAAACAATTTATAATAGCTACTTTGAGTATTGTAGTACGGTATATGGGGCGTCTCTGGGGATCTCGAAGCGAAATTAAAACCTTTAATAAATTGCTGTGTAAGATTCATCTTCGGGATCTCAAGGGACTCCTCTGTTTCCGGTTTTTATGCAGAGTTGAAGTGGCTTTATCCTTCCTACCGTCGTAAGTATTTCCTGGCATCCTTCATCTTCAAAATCATCCAAGCCGTCCTTCATACATCCCCGAGCTCCTTCAATTCAAATCCACTGTTCGTTCTCGCAATAGTCCGTTCACGGTCTTCAGATTTATACACAAGGGCCCACCGAACCGGTGCTTTCGATAGATCGTTCATTATCCAATCCTCATCCCTATGGAACTCCATCCCTTCCAACATCCGTCGCTCCAATATTCCCCCTACCTTTAAACGCCGCCAGTTCCATCATTTCTTATCCATTCAGACCCCTAATAAAATATTTATATAAATTATTATATCATTTTAATTATTTTTATATCATGTTTTTTTTTTCATTTCTTTTTATTAATAACTGATTAAAGTTTGAAACTAACTTATAATTCTTTGTTATGACTATTTATTTATATTGGAAGAAGATAGTTGTCCGCATAAAGTAGATTGGAAGAAGGCAGGCGGTCAATAAAGGTATCAAAATAGTAAAAGAGAACTATTTCGTTTCACTCCACTTTGCAAGTCTCTCCCTCCAACCAGACTATTTATTTACTTTGTATGTTCTGTTTATGTATCTCTGAGGCTCCTCAGCCCACATCTGTATTATTCTAAAGGGAATCCAAAATACAGAATAAATAAAGTTTTATTATTATACGATACAATGGAGAGGAAAGAAAACGGAATATTTGCTACAGTGGTTAAATAAATTATATTTTGTTTCCTGTACATTTTATCATTTATATCGTTTGCTTTCACACATTTCATTTTAATTTTAATTATTTTCACTGTTTACTGTCAAGTCCCTAGTATAGTTGGGCCACTATGAAACTAATAGCTAAAATTGTCATTGATACGGGATTTATTTAACAATGATTCATTCATGAATCGTCGTATCCATGGCAATTTTACTATTAGCTTTGACTATAGCTAATTTTTACCTGAAGACCGGGAACGGGTATTGCGAGAACGAACAGTGGATTTGAATTGAAGGAGCTCGGGGATGTATGAAGGACGGCTTGGATGATTTTAAAGATGAAGGATGCCAGGAAATACTAACGACGGTAGGAAGGATAAAGCCACTTCAACTCTGGGCTACTGGTATATGGGCATACCAGCACTGCAATAGCCAAAGTAGCTATTATAAATTATTTTCATTATTTATATATCTTTAGTCATTGCGTACATATTGTATTATGTTAATTTCAATTACTCGTAATTTACATTTTCTTATTTTGTTTATTTCTTTATTTACATGAGTACTTTCTAATTTTTAACACCTTTCTTATCGTTTGTTTTATATAATTGTTACCTCTACAATATTATATTTTTTGCGCTTTTTTTTTTTTCTATTCATTTCTTGGTATACTTTAGTTATATTTTGCCTCTTTATCATCTATTATTGTTACATATATTTTCTTCCTCTCTATTTTCATTTTCTTTTCAAATTTCAATTTTTAGATTAATAATAACTAATATGTTCATACTTCTTTGCATTATATAACTTCATTTTTATTTAATTTCCTTAATTATGTTATTTTACCCACTTTTTCAATTACCTATGTATACATTTTATTTCCCGCTTCTCTCATCACTTCATTTTATTAATTCTATTTTGTAAAATTTATCATTTTATGTGTAAAATTATTCTGTTTATACTTTCTTTTTTATTTTCCTATACTTACTGTGGTTGTTATCTTGTTCTGTTTTTAGCCCTGAAGAAGGCTAGAAACTCTAGCCGAAACGTTGAAACGTTGGCACATTAAAAATAGGTTAATCCAACTTATTTGTGTTTATCATTGACCGCACCCCCAACCATCTTCTCCTCGTTCATCATCCACGGTCAACTATCTCTCATAATTATATTTTATCTTTAATTAATATGATCAATTATCTATTAATTTATTGTTATGTATGTTTGCAAATTTGCTTGTTATTACTTGATTTTGATTTTTCTATGAATTATGGTTGTTTTTCAGCCCCGATGAAGGCCTGAAATTGAGGTCGAAACGTCGGCAGATATAAATAAGTTTTAATTATTTCTGTATCCTTATTGACCGCACCTCTGACCATCTTACCCTCATAAAAATTTGAAGTTAATCGATTTGTTCTACAAACATGACATATTCCAGTGACTGGTCAACAATTTGTTTATATCAATATAAAAATAAAAAACAAAATAATAATCAAATAAAATTGTCGAAAGTTTCTTACCCTTACATTAATAATTTTCATTAAAAATAGCTTTAACTTAAAAGAAAGAAGAGAACTTAATAGCCCAAAACAATACCAATAGTAATTCAAAGCCAGGAGGCAATCGAAAAAGGGCAGATATCCGATACCATCCAGAAAATGAAGATTGCGAAAGCTTCAGAAGTAAACAGCATTACTCCACAATTCAATAAGCGGATCACTCAGTAGTAATACAATCAGTTAATATTTACAAAAATAACTATTTAAAAAAAACTTATTTATTGATATTTACAGAGAGAAAAACAATTTATTAAAAAAAAGAGAGATTATTCATTCATTATTAGTCATTAATAAAGGACAATTTGTTTTGAAACCTATTAAAATAAATAGTCACATTGAAAACCTTTGTGCTAAAATTATAAATGATGTTTTTTATTGTTCATTTTTTTTTTACTATCTTTTTATCATTGTTTATGTATACGTATATATTTTCCGTTAATTTAATTTTAGAATTTTCTCTCTTACCCGAACATAATTTTTTTTTCATCAAACATAAAACAGAATTAGTACAGAAAGTATGAAAAATAATAAACATTTTAAATGTAGTAAAAAAATTGGGTCGTCCACAATTATTGTTGAGGATGCTCCCTCAAGCATTTTTTAAAGGCATTTGGAAATGTTGCCTTCAAGTGGAAAATATATTATAAAGAGTTTGTAGCCATATTGGCAGCTAAAAAAGAGCTAGCACATTTTAAAAAGGCAATACTACTTCCTACAATACAACATGAGTGAGTAGACTTCATCACACTCAGGCAAGATAGATGGTGGCGTGAGGATGAGAGAAGAAAAGAACAAGAAAAAAAAAACCATCTTCCATCAGAACATCACTGGAATATCAAATCAAGTAACCTATAATCCTTTCCATTATTCCTTGTAAACTGTTTAATAGTTAAAATTAATGCAAATTCTTTTTTTTTTTTTGAATTGATAGATTTATTTATTGATAGATATTACAATCTGCCACACAGTTGTGGGCAATAGGTAATAGTGATGAACGATCTCATACATACTAAAATAAAAAA
>NW_027114648.1:77198-79563 GCF_000696795.3 Halyomorpha halys
CCCTGCAACGTGGGGCGAAACGTTGGCTCATTAAATTAGTATATTTCTACTATTTGAGTTTTTCTTGACCGCACCCGGACCATATTCCTTTCATCATAATAGATTGTTTGTTTAAATAGCGTTTAAAGGCCTGGTGGTCAACGCCCATTGGTTGGTAGAGGTCTAATGCTTCTCTAGCAGCTTTGTCGGCAATCTCATTTCCCCTAATATCAACAAGCCCGGGGGCCCAGGTGAAGTAGACTGATTTACCTATTTATCTTAACATTATTAAGTATTCATGAATTCGTTGAACGAGAGGGTGAACCGAATACATTATATCTAGTCCTTGAAGAGCGCTAATGGAATTCGATATTATTGCTATACCGTCATTTGGCATTTTTGTTATGCAAAAGTAAAGGGCGGATGCTATGGCATTCAGTTCTATAACTAGTATAAATATTAGAGAGATGGTGCATCTTTCCCTCATAAGTTGTGTTTTGTATCACAAAGGCATATCATGTTGTGTTATCTGATTTCCAGCCATCTGTATGTATTGCGGTATGCTATGTTTTTTAAAATAAAGTATTACATAAAATATTCGGACCGAAAAAGGATGTGTTAACCGAAGAAGGCTGCACAACGCCGAATTGAGGAAACATTTGTGGGACCGCCACTAAATGAAAAAACTCAACACCAAAGGCCGGAATCGAATCGGCGCAACTCGTAGTTATTAGATTGCTAAGACCAGCGCCTCAACCACCTGAGCTACGGAAGGCCGGAATTGAGGATTTTTTTTTATGACCCCCTTCCTGATTATTTCTAACACACGGGGGTTATCTACAGGTGACTAACCTAATCTAACGATGGGGGGGGGGGAGGTCAAGTTTTTCATTTTGTGGAACCACCAATCAATGAAAACAGTAAGCGCCCAAGACCGGATTCGAACCGGCACCACTAAAGTTCCCAGGTGGCAAAGACCTGTACCTCAACCACCTGAACTACAAATGGCCTCGAATTGAGGAAATATAATTTATATATAATTATAAACCCGGTAAATATAATTTAGATTATAGCATTGCGGCGAATAAGATGGGGGTGTAAGGTTGTAGTAATGAACAGATCCTTAGAGTGTTAATAAACATTGATCCGATGGGCAAACGTCCGAGGGGTAGACGGAAGAAATGCATTTAGACTGAGTCTGTAAATTTAGGTTTGGAGGGGTGTCACTGGACAGATACATGAAGAGAATAACTAGTGGTATCGGCATCGAACCTTCGGGTTTGCTAAGCTTTTAAATTATTATTTATACTTCTGGTCTCTTCAACATTACCCTCAGGTAACTTCTCGTTTACCATAATACCTTTATCAAAAATTAAAATTAAATTCTGTACCACTACAATCCATGAAGGGTCATGGGTGCAGTACTTTGCAAGGAAGTACTGTTACTCGATCAACGGTTGTGCAAGGAGGTGATTTGGTCAGAATCACGCTCGACCGCTAGATTTTTACGTAATTTAGAATACCCAATTAAAGAGGCTGGGCAGACCCCAGGAGGGTTCCAGAACCCACAAGGTTGACTAACGGCTACGATGTAACAGAAAACAATTTTATGCCCAGTCGGATTCGAACCCTTAACTCCTTGGAGTTAGCAGAATCGTGCCTACTACAGTGCCACCGCGCTCCCTTAATACCTTTATTACTCATAACCATTAATTATTTCTGTAGCACATGTTTTGAACTTTGACTGATTAGCCCAAATTTTGAAAATCATTGAAAAAATATAAAAACAATTTGTATGTTTAAGCAATGAACCTTAACCACTCACATTTCTTTTAACCTTCTATTCCTGACAATCCTCCGAAACGCATAACAAATATATGGCCTGGAGTCCTTATAGTTATTAGACAGCTACCAATGGGTAGTTCCTCCATATGCCTGAATCACACCAATCCGATCTTACTTCAAATTTACTGGATGCACTTTTTTAGGTAAATACAGTTGTAATGTTAATACATAAATAAAGATAAAATTTACTGTCAACAATCAGTATTTAATGAGGGCAGTAGGTGAACCTTTTAAAGAGACTTTTAATGAACGTTAAAATAATTTAATTGAAATTCCTGCGGTTCAGGTTCTCAGCCATTTTTGGCGAACGAAATCACTGAAAAAATTCTTCATTCAAAATACCAATCGTCTGTCTCGATCAAATCCATTTTATTGAATTTGGAAAGAAACGGAATAAAACAATATAGCTTTGCTAGATAACAGACCCAACTTGAACTATATAAGGTTAGTTGTTAACTATTTTTGTTCTCTTTTAGACCATCTTCTTCATTATTATAAAATACCTTCTACCAGCTGATTATGATAACATGCCTTCTACCAG
>NW_027114648.1:79809-83211 GCF_000696795.3 Halyomorpha halys
CCTTCTACCAGCTGATTATGATAACATACCTTCTACCAGCTGATTATGAAGCGAAAATATATGTGTGGTCGCTTCATCGGGCATGACCCAACCCCCTGTGACGATTTCCACTTTCCCGCGGTGCACAAGCTCTCTGAATATATCTCGCGACTCTTCAGACGATCTGTGGAAAAAAATTAAACTTATATAAATAACAATAGACTTGGTTAGTATATCGAAAATAAAGGATACTATGTTAATTAGTACTAAATTAGCTTCACTGTACATTTTTATTTAACAGTTTTTACCCAGAAGTATAGATGTCTTCTCCTAGACCACGGATATTTAACCTATTTTTTATCTGTGGACTACATTTATAAGTTATCTGCCAGGTGGCAAGCAGCAATGTAGTTCTTTTGTTGATTAAAATAAGTTTTAATAAAAATATTAATCTTTAATTATCTGGCCTTAAGTAACAGTAACTTTACTACCACGACAGATACTGATCACATTGGACCTGATAGTGTTACTGCAATTTTTCGACTGTAAATTTTATCATCACGGAAATCATGTATTTGCTGTGGTGGTTGTCACCGTGTAACCCGGCTTTAACGACACAGTTGCTGAACGGATGTAAAATGTATTTTTTTCAGTTTACCACCCTAAGCTTGAAGTGGAGAGTTATGTATAATAAATGGTTTGTTATATGGTGTGGTGTTTTATACTGTGGACAATCTTATAGAAAAAATAAATGAATGGTTTTAAAATTTAAATAAAGAGGTTTTAACTTTAAATAAAGAAATTGACCTGGGCAGAATAGCCTGGAAATAGAAAATATAAATTAATGTGAGTAAGGATTTTTATATTGAAGATGTCCCTGAAGATGGCTAGAAAGGCCGAAACGTTGGACAAATGAATAAATAAAGTGTTGAGACTGATTTGGATATAAAACTAATTTATTTAATAAATATTACCTTGTCTCAAAAAATTTTTGAAATAATATAATTGGGTTATTTACTTTCGTCTGAGACAAAAAGAAAAAAAAAAGTCACTTTTATTTAATAATATAAAAGAAACAAAAACTATTCATCCTACACTGAAGCTAAATATCCAGCTCTAAGCAAAAGGTTTTGTGTTACATATATAAAAAGAAGTTTAAGATCCAATCCTGAGGATACAGACATAAATTCATACAACTGATTTTGGTTAATATTGCTTGTTTTGGCATGTATCGGATTCGGTTCTCATGATACGCGGTGCAGTTTGTCAAAAAAATGGAAATAATCTTCCAGTGCCGTTCCATCACACCTGGGCTAGGCTTCTATGGGTCCAAAGTGTATTTTTGTGGGCCGACACTTAGAGTAATTGCGTAATTACCGGAGAGTCGTAGTTTTGGGGCAGCTGATCTTTAGGTAGTTTTGAGGAGCGTCCATTTTAATGAAGACCCTACTGTACGAAGGGTTATGGTTCTCAAATATAAGAAACATTGTATTTATATTTGATTTTATTTTTACGTAAATAAATGTTCGTCTAAGAATTCCAACACATACAGAAAATTAAAATGCTATCAATTTTATGACCGCACACTCGTATCGATTTATTTCACCTTCTATAATTTTTAACAAATAATGGCCCCTTTATAAGTTTCAGTAGATGCAGAAAATGAAAATGCTATCAATTTTAAGAGCAATAAAATAAATCGATACACGAACTTAAAATTGCTTATCGATTTATTTTAATTTTTAGTGGGACTAATTGTGATTAGCTATTAGCTTGTTACTTTAGCTAGCTAATTAATGCCAAACTCTGATGAAAGGTGCGGAATAAAATATAAATTATGAGTAAATGAAATTAACATAATAAAATACGTTAGCAATGAACTATATACAACGGGTGGCAAGGAAATACCTTAGTACCAGCGATTTGATTTTCTAGATAAAAGATCAAAATCAGTACGGTGGTATACCAGAAAGTAGGGACGAACCGTGGATAACAGCTTCAGAGATACGAGGGCCCATTCAGGGTGATCACAATCAGAGAACATAGCTTGGTCACCATAGAGAGTTAATGGAACCAAGAAGACGTAGGACACTCCATTTGGAACAATTGAAACTACCTACAGAGACAAAATCTTGACGGCCTGGAGTGCCCTCAATCCCCTCCTAACAGAAAAATTTCGTTGAATGAAGTTGGTTGTTGTTAGTTGGATTTACAACCACGCGATCGTAAAATTAATTTCACCTTCATTTTCTGCATCTTTTCTTTGTTAGAAATCAGAAAAGTTCAAATAAATCTATACGTGTTCTAAAAATTGGTAACATTTTCATTTTCTGCATCTCCTAAATCGTATAAATGGAGGGACCCTAATTTGTTACAAATCATAAATTGTATTTGTGTATCTTAACTACTCACAACTACAGTTCCAACTACTAGATGAGAAACGTAATTGCAACACCTTTTTCCAACCACTGTTTTTGTAGTTGTGAGCTACAACTACTGTAGTTGTAAAAATGATGTGCTGTCCATCAACTACAAAGTACTTAAAGGAGTTGCATTTACAAATACTTTCTAACTACTTGTATCTGTAATTAAAGATATAGCAGTAAATTACTGTCCAACTCCGCCAATCACACTATTCCTAACGGTAAAGTACTGTCACGACACTATGTCAAATGTCTTCATGACAATAGTTTCACTCCAGTAATATTTAGAGTCAGCTATTGCTTTATACCTTGTGCGACAGTGCTGTTATGACTGTTTTCATGATAATAGCTTCACTTCTATGATATGTACTGTCAGCTATCCTATACTTAGTAAGTTTCTAAGTTCAACCATTTCAGTCAAGTTAAGGAATTTATTTGTAATGAATCGATAAATTTCCGTATATTAACTTAGTACCTTGAATGAATTATATGACACCATTATTGTTATACTTTGAATTATCTAAATGTAAAATCTTCTTATATGTTAGCTGTTCTTTTGAAGATACAAAGAGGTATATACCAATGCCTTAGCTTGAGGAATATAGAAATTGAAGGTCGAGTTTTATAAACATATAAAACAGTATAATCATTACCCTTCCATAAATCGATTTATTCCCCTCATTTTGCAATAAACAGATTTAGAAGGTCTTGGCCTTGTTCCAATATCTCGGCTCAGGTTTGAGATCAGCCGGCGTATCCTAACTCTGGAATCTAGGTCATTCCAGGGGCCTAATTTATTCAGTATCCCGCATTTGATGGGGTCCCCTGATCTTCCATCCTAAAGCCTCAGAGCAGATGAACTGGGGAAACTCAAATCTCCCCCTTACAGTTTAGTATTTGTGCGCGTTCTCATGTTCGTAAACGTTTTAAAAATGTCTTTTAAAAACATGCACGTATTATCAATCTAAACTAACCAAATTTCTGTGTATTGCCTGAAATC
>NW_027114648.1:83709-86852 GCF_000696795.3 Halyomorpha halys
CAATTATTTCGATTAAAATCGGTAAATATTAAGACAATTAAATAACCTTCAATATCAGCTAGGTCTTATTCTCATTGACATAGTCTAACAGGGCTTAAATGCCGATTTTTTAAAATAAAATAACTTCCTCTTAGGTAGAGTTGGGCAACTATGAAACTAATAGCTCAAATTGCCATGGATACGATATTTATTTATCAATGGTTCATTCATGAATAACGGTCGTATCCATGGCAATTTTAGCTATAGCTAATTTTTGTCCATTTCTGCTCTAAGGAACCACTCTTCCTTTTTTTATTTTTTTATTTTTTATTTTTTTCCTTTTTTTATTTTTTTATCCTTTCTTTTTTTTTTATCGGATGTTGTTTGTGTTTCTTTTGTAAATAAAGAGAAATAAGTTATCATTATTTCATATCTTAAACAATAGACAAATACAAAATATTAAAGAATTTAATACGTAATGAAAGGAGAAAAAAAAGGAATAATAGAGACAGAATATCCTCTAAATCTGTTCTAACCGGAAAAAAACCGAGAACATCCAATCTTTCCCGATCACATTAATGCTTTATTACCCTAGAAACCTATTATAAATAATTATATTGGAGTTCTGGTAAAGGCCAGATTCCCCACCCAAGTCCTGAGCGTCTGTGGTTGGCGCCCTCACTCATCCTTCACTAGCTTTTAAGTACTAGATCTTCTAAAGTCCTGCTCTTTCCTCCACAAATGGGGAATATTTTTTGTGAAAAACAAAGAGTTACTTAGGCAGAACCTAAGTATTGTAAATAGGGATTGTGTTTAAGATAAATTTGTTTTGTTTAGATTAATGATTTATTATACTGATTGTTTGAGAGTGGTTTATTTAATTATTAACACAAATTTCAAATGATCGTTTCACTTTTACTCTCAACTATTTATTTTAAAACATCTCCAACGTTTCGGCCCTCAGGCCATTCTGAAGAAGACAGACAACCTTAATCATTAATGTCATATTTCCTTTAAATGTCTCTTTTGCAGGCTAATAACCTATGTCATACTAACATTAAAGTCTCAATTCAAAACTGTGTTTAAAAAATTGTCTATCTTTAACCTCATTAAGAACAAAACCTACCATTAAGAGGTAGGTTTGTTTTGTTATTTCTCTTCTATTACTTATTTTGTCATAATTTAATTTATATATTTGTAAATTCAAGATATGTATAAGAAGCGCGAACAGAGTCTTCTTCTCTTTATCAAGAATACTGAAATGACGAAATATATCTAAAAATTTGAAACTATGAATGTATGTAATATACGGCTGCGAGCTAGTCCCTAGTGCCTAGCCCCTAACAGGTTCCATAGATAGCAGAATCAAAGCTTTGAACGGAAAATCCTTTCTACAATTGCTGGAGCTATCTGGGATCAGAGCCTTATTACATGGAGAAGAACTAACAGTGAACTGGTTGCGGTGACTGGTCAATCAATATCTTACGAAGGCATGGAGGTTATGAAATGCGACTTAACAACATAAACATCAGTGATGACTAAAAAGACTTTATTCTTACATATTTACAAGAACTACATGTTACTCTTACTGCTACAAAGTCTCTCTTATCTGTCTAGGGCTAGGAAATATATATGTACACTTGAAAAGAGGGAGTAGGAAGAATAATGAAATAGGAGAAGGGGTCTGGACCAATCAGATAATTTTAGGAGACTAGGCGGGGCCTATAAAGCCTATGACATTAGAAGTAAATATCTGGAAGAGGAAAAAAGGCGTGACTAGAAGCAGGGTGTCAGTATCATGAACTTGTGAGAACTAACTTTCATGTGTTAAACATAAAATAGTTAGACTGATGCAAGTCCATTGTGAGATGACAGCATGTACCTGCCTAAGTGTCAGCCCTTGCTATTGATACAGGATACTAAGGGTTTGAACCTAGTCGCTTTTATTGGGTTCCTTTTTCTATAAAATTTTAAGAGAATGTGGACGTATGCAACCATATGTTAAAAGTGATATAGGCCCCAACTGAGCGCCAATTGTTTAAATTTATAATACCGGTTCCTTAACTTGGGGGACATGTGGCTCGAAGCAATTCATCAGCACGCCTCTGCACAACAATGAATGCTAGTATAATAGGCAAGAGAGCACGTGGGAGGCCAAAAACCACATGGATAGACAAATCTACAAAGTTGCGAAAGTGCTCAATGCAGAAAACTGAAAAGCAATAGCCCAAGACAAGCAGGCGTGGAGAAGGCTGGTTCGGGCGGCCAAAGATCTACATCCCAACCCAAACAAATATTTAAATATGGTGTCAATGAGCTCTATGATTCATATCACCATTGCCTAAAAATATCTAATAACAATTAAAAAAAGTTTTAAAATAAGATGTAAATAGAAGGAAAGAGAGATAATATTTGACATAAATATTATTGGATGTTTTTAAAATTTATGAAAAATCTATAAACATGTATATATAGAGACTCATTTATACTTGTAAATATGTAAATTAACAGAAATTGTACCTTTCCATTTATTATTTTTAGTTTAATTGAATTTGATTTTTTATATATATTTTTTTTTTCTAACCTATTTATATATTTTCAATCAATTAGAATTATATACATTTTACTAGGAAAAATTATATATACACATATTTACATTTTATCTTGTTTTGTCTGATGGCATTATAAGATGAAGAAAAACAATGTCTGCTGAAGGCGGTTTGTACATGAGTGGCATGATAGCCGGGGGGCTAACAGAGAATGGGGAGGGACCATTCCGGCTGGTGGTGTTGATAAATATTCATTTATATTATGCATTTGTATTTATATATTTATATTATGTATCTCAAGTGTCCAACTCTGTTCCTCCTAACCTTTTTGCTTATTTTCTACCCTCTCCTTCTGGAGGGAAGGAGGAGTCCTTTTGATTTCTGTTCTTCTGAGTTGTTTTTCTATTCAGAGTCCAATGACCTTCGGCGAAGGCAGTCTTTTTCCTACCTTTCATGTTTAAATTAAGGCGGCTTTCTTCTTTGACTATATTTTCCCCGAGGTGTTTAAAGTGGCCACGTATAAGATAAGGGGTGTTTATTCGTTTATCTCTGCCTACACGGTCAACCGTTCCCAGGAGTGCATGCGGCCCCCTTGGTGTTTACACATATCTATAT
>NW_027114648.1:86902-87844 GCF_000696795.3 Halyomorpha halys
TCCCTAGTGCCTAGCCCCTAACAGGTTCCATAGAGAGCAGAATTGGAAGATTTGAATGGAAAGTATTGAAAGATTTGAATGGAAAGTCCTCTGTATAATTGCTGGAGCGATCTGGGATCAGAGCCTTATTACATGGAGAAGAACTAACAGTGAACTGGTGGACTGGTCAATCAATATCTTACGAAGGCATAGAGGTTATGATGTGCGACTTAATTGCATAAACATCAGTAAAGACTAAAATGACTTTATTCTTACATATTTACAAGAACTACATGTTACTCTTACTGCTACAAAGTCTCTCTTTTTTTTTTTTTTTTTTTTATTTCTAACCTCCTATTTATTAATTTTTTTAACAATTACAATTATGTATTACTTAACCTAGGAAAAATTATATATACACCTATTTACATTTTAACTTGTTTTTCCTGATGGCATTATAAGATGAAGAAAAACATTGTCGGCTGAAGGCGGTTTGTAACATGAGTGGCATGATAGCCGGGGGGCTAACAGAGAATGGGGAGGGACCATTCCGGCTGGTGGTGTTGATAAATATTAATTTATATTATGAATTTGTATTTATATATTTATATTATGTATCTCAAGTCTCCATCTCTCAAGTGTCCAACTCCGTTCCTCCAGCCCTTTTTGCTTATTTTCTCCCCTCTCCTTCTGACTCCTCCTTTTGACTTCTGTTCTTCTGAATTGTTTTTCTATGTTCAGAGGAGGTGAGAAGGTCCAATGACCTTCGGCGAAGGCAGTCTTTTTCCTACCTTTCATGTTTAAATTAAGGCGGCTTTCTTCTTTCTTCTTTGACTATATTATATTAGGTGTTTAAAGTGGTCACGTGTAAGATAAGGGGTGTTTATTCGTTTATCTCTGCCTACACGGTCAACCGTTCCCAGGAGTGCATGCGGCCCCCTTGGTGTTTACACATATCTATAT
>NW_027114648.1:87894-89160 GCF_000696795.3 Halyomorpha halys
TAAGATAAGGGGTGTTTATTCGTTTATCTCTGCCTACACGGTCAACCGTTCCCAGGAGTGCATGCGGCCCCCTTGGTGTTTACACATATCTATATACATTACTTTGAATGTTTTGCCGATCGGGTCTCTGACAAGGCCCCGCGGTTCCTTTGGTATGCCTACAAAAGAAATTACTCAACACTAAAAATTCTAACTGGTGCCTCCCATTACATATCAATATATATATATATATGATTACGAGAGTCTATATACTTATAAATAGACTCATATAATCATAACTATTCCATTCGTTTTCCTTTTATTTCATTTATTGGATTATTCCTTAAGATTATAATTAATTAGAGGATTTTTTTTATTATTAACTATATTGTTGGTTTATATATTTCCTGTATTTGATGTTTCTGATTTTCGTTTAAAATTGTAAATATGTATATTAGCAGATATTGTACCTTATCATTTATTATTTTTAATTAACATGTATTTGATTCTTTATAATATTATTAGGAGTTAGTCACATGGTTTATGTTTTTATGACATGACATATGGTTTTATTTTATTTTGTTCTATTTTTATTTTATATATTCTGTTAATTTTTGATCTTTTCGAATTCATTATTTTTATCATATTTTATTGTAGTTTATAAGTAAATTTTTATTTTGTATTTTACTCTAAGGATCTAAAGCCTAATTTTGATGCCAGTAATATTATTCAAAAGGCATCAGTCTCAGAATAAATAAAGAATATTGTTATTATTATTATTACAGAAATTCTCAACAAAAAAAAATGCTGCGTTATCATTTGCTAAATTGTTGCCAGGACTGTATTCGTTACTTAGTTTACTTTAAATAAAATGTTTTTTATAGTAATTAAAAGTTCTGTGATGCGCGTACCGCACTAGATTTTATCTTTTAATTATTTATTTATTATTATTATTTTTCCTTCATGTACATAGTTTAATTACGTTAATTTTGTTTATCGTTGAGTTTATATTTAGAAAAAGATTTTATTTATTTTTATTTTATGTAAATTCTTTTTTTTCATTTATTTATTTACTTATTTTTATTCTTATTTAATTTTTTTTGTTTGTAATTTTATTATGAATGTGATCAGTTATTACTAATGATTACTTATTGCCCAACAGATTGTAATATTTATCAATAAATAAATACTTCTTCTTGCTCCAAATTTTTTAAAACTTTTACATTTTATACATAAAGTTCGGTACTCCTATAAACTTCTTTGTACCAATGAGTACAGTTTAAACTA
>NW_027114648.1:89930-100563 GCF_000696795.3 Halyomorpha halys
CCTATAAACTTCTTTGTACCAATGAGTACAGTTTAAACTAAATGCTTTAAACAAGAAAGAGCCATATAGATGAGTTTCAAACTCCAACATAAAAGATCCTTCTTTTTCTTAACTTTGCGAGAACTTATTCTGCATGTTTACGTAGAATTCATTTATACCCGACTCGTCCCGTCTCCATTAGCTAATTTACAACTGTTTCGTTTTTGAAACCAATTTGATAAAAATTTTAATAAGAATTGAAGATTCGAAACCAGGATATCGCACTTCATCATGAAATTTATTTTCTGTTGACACTTTGTTTGTCAAAATCTATCGTTCCTGAAGTATAGTTATGTAACATGCATGCATAGTTACATATATCATTGTTGTTATTTTAGAATAATAGTAAATTGAAAATAATTTATATAGACCAATAACAACAATACACCCAAACTATATACAATCCTCATAGTAAAAAAAAGAAAAGAAAAAATCACTAGATATTTAAAACAAAAAGTACTCATCCTATTGAAGGAATAAGTATGCATGAGATTTGCATGATTAAATTGATGTGTTACATACATAAATAACAGTTTAAAGTCCAATTGTGAAGTACCCTCATAAATTCATAATATAATTTGAGGTAATATTGTTTAGTTTGGGCATGTATCGGATTCGGTTCTCTTGATACGAGGGACAGTTTGATAAAAAAAATTATAACAATCACCCAATGCCGTTCCATCACAAGTTGGACAAAGCTTCTGTGAGTCCAAAGTATATTTGTGTGGAGCGACACTTGGAGTAATTGCATATTTGCCGGAGAATCGTAGTTGGGCAATCATTCTCAAGTAAGCTTTGGGGCAGCTGATTTTTAGGTAGCTTTGAGAAGTGTCCGTTTTAATGAAGACCCTACGGGTTATAGATCGATTCTCGTAATAAGGAGAGGTCTTTACCCTTGACTAGTTCCCTATATCTATCTAACATCTCCCTAATTCTGATTTTGATAATTTACTTAGGATCATTGAATAATAACGGGTCAAACATCTCGAAGGTCTCCAGAAACTTTCTAATCTGAGTTATCCAAACTCAGTTCTAAATACAAACGAAATTTAGTTTAAAATAGTTACAAAGAGTACTTATAAATAAATACATTCAGTATATGATCTTTAGAATCTCGATTTATTTGCTTTATATGTTTATCTACAGCTGTTAAAATAGATTTATCTGTTGGGAGATAGTTAATTGTCCGTGTGTAACATTTTAAAGGAAGATGATGCGGCCAAAGAACACAAATAATAATGAAACTAATTTTTGTGAGCCAACGCTTCGTCCCAATTTGCAGATCTTCATTAGGGTGAACTCAGGAATTAAAAAAGGATTCTTGTGCTTACGTCTATTCAGAAAACCCTGATGGAGTCATACAAAGTGAGGCGAAATGTTGGTTCACAATAAATACTTTGTATATAATATATTTGTGTATTTATTACATAATATATATAGTATATAATATATAATAGTATTTGTAAATAATACTTTGACCGTGCTCAGACCAGCTTCCTTTTATAAACAAAAAAAAATATTTCACCAGTATATAAAAGATGGTTTACAGATTTATCACACATGATCAGCAGGTCCCACATCCTGCTCCATTTTCCATCCTATTGCAATCCATAGCAACAGTAGAATTCAACTCTTTGGAGCGTAACAACAGATTACTGTCCGATGGTTAGTGGGTTTGGAATAGCTCAATATGAAGTTCGATCCATTATCTTTAGAGGTAATGGGCCAATTACGGAACTCATTTCAACATAAATATGAAATGAGGCTAATCTTAGGTAAATAAATTTTCTATGTAAGAAGCAAATTCCTTATTATTATTCCTCCACTATAGGAAATTTTTGTACAAATTGATCGAAAAGAAAAAAAAAAAAAGTCGCACGTATTTCCCATATTCAGGGATCTCATTATTATTACAACATGGAAACGTCTAACTTATTGTAATTTTTAAGAATATCTTTTTAACAAATAATATTTTAATCTTGTTCCTTTTGTAGCGACACTATCTATGAGAGAACGGAAGAACTTCCCCTATCACTTCTCACTAGATAGCAAACATTACGTATGTTTGTAAAATATTGATTTATTAATTGAATCGTAAAAAGTTTAACGTTCTCATTTATAGACTACGTAAATATTTTCGTAATTATAAATATATTAATTCAATAAATAAGCGCAAAACAAAAAGAATATACTTATATAGTAAATTTTCTTACAGGCCGCGCCTCTCACCGGCCTTTGCATTCTTAGCAGAATAATACCCCGAACTACCACCTCTTCAAATATTTTCTGATATTATCTGATGTGTTCTTTTTTAACACTAATTCCTACTGGTTACCTTCTCTGTCCTATACCTTTTCTTCCTGTCGTAAGGATCTACAGCTAGTTTCTGTAGGACTTGTCATCCCCTTCACGACCGCAGGCTAGTTGCCTACTGAGTAAAATATCTACTCTCTAGTAAACTAGTTCTCGTAAACTTCATCCTGTCAATTCATCTCCTAACCAACTCCTTTATCTATGAACATGCATACAGGCTTCCACCTTCTGATATAGAGGATATAGGACCTAATATACAGAGCCTCCACGACAATTTTCTCCTCTGAACATAGATGTAAAACGTAGTGATCACAATAAGTTACATCTTCTTGAGACTTATACATGGTATCAATAAACATATTTATAGTGATTAGGCAGTCCAAAATCCGGTTGTTGGCTGGGCTCAGGGACCTGTTTCATGATAAAGTACAAACTAATACTATTAATCTTGTAGTTTGTATTTGGTACAATTTTATTGACTTATAAAATTCTGCCAGATAATATTTTACTTTTAAACTCTTGTAATATCACTAATAGTCGTCCTCATCATCAAGACAAAATGTATTAGAGCTAGTACTCTGAAATTTGTGTACTTGTATTAATGGACTAATACTATTGGCTTTAATTATGAAACAGACTCCTGGTGGTTCGTCAAGGCAATGTCACTATGTCTTCAAAAGCCAGAAGAATTCATCAATAGATGCCTAATTCTTCATCCAGTATTTATAATGAGATAACATTTTATTGCCACTATACCACACACCAGGTGGTACCTGCCGGCTGGTTACGCTTCGAGCTTGCATTCCCCCTTCGTGCCTACACGAATAGTATCGTGTAGGACATGGTTACCATCTTTTGAGAATTTGCGGCAAGCACCCATATGTCTCATCTTATCTATTCACCTCCTAATCAGCTCGGGTCAAGAACCTAGGCCGCCCATAAGTCAAAGAAACTAGCCGATAAGGAGAACACCTGGGTATGGACCTGGGGCCATGGAAACCCCTGGTCTTCACGACATGAAGAACTAATTACTTAGGGCCAGGATGAAAGGAGAACCAGCCTAGGGCAAGGAACCTAAAAGGCAATGACCTGCTTACCTCTTCCCTTAGGACTCAAAGTAAAAGGGGATGGGAGCTGGTTTTGGCCAATGAGAAGACAAGAATCGGAAGTGGGGTTGAATGAGAAGTAGAGGGGAGATAGGCGGTTAAAAGAGGAGCCAAAAGAATCAAATGGAACAGAAAGTCACACTTTGAGAGGAAGGGTTGAAGACAGTTGGAGAGAAGCAAGCAGACAACCAGAAGAGTCCAGAGTCTGGGAAGATCTTTTATAGATAAAAAAATGAACTGAAAAACCATTCGATGTAGAGAAGTCTCTTTAATGTACTATGCAGTAGTTTATGACGTTTAGCTTTGTGGGAGTAGTATTTTTGATGATATTTGGTCCAATATATCGATTTATAGCTGTTCGGACAAAATTTCATGCTCAAAAGTTATATTGACATGTGAATATCATTAAAACTACTACCCCCTACGAAGATAAGTGTCATAAATTGCTTTATAGTAACTTAAATTACCTTCATTTTGAAGACTGGCTGACATCTGAACGTCAAACATAATCAAAGTTTTTATCCGAACAACTAGAAATTAACATTTTGTTTATTTATTTTGTAAAATATCAAAAGAATATTACTCCCACGAAGATAAATGTTATAAACTACTTTATAGTACATTTAACTAGCTTTAATTTGAATGCTGGTAGACATCTCTACGTCTTATGGTTTCTACAGGACATAAGCCTGCGTACAAAGAAAAACTGGATCGGAGACATTGTTCAAGATTGATTTGTTTCTCAGTTTCTTTTACGTTATGTCTTAATCCGCAAGTTGCATATCATAAAAAATCAGTGAAGACTAAAATGACTTTATTCTAACATATTTAAAAGAACTACATGTTACTGTTACTCAGTCTCTATCTTCTAACTTCTCTCTTACTTAGCTATCTAGTCTAGGAAATATATATAAACACTTGGGAAGAGGGGGTAGGAAAAAATAGTGAAATAGGAGAAGGGGTTTGCACCAATCAGATAATTTAGGAAATATCTGGAAGGGGGGAAAGGCGTGGCGAGAAGTTGGGAGGTCTGATTTCTAAGAAAGACGCCATGACCTAAGACTTTTGTGCACTGACTTACATATGTTAACCATAAAATAGTTTGACTGATGCAAGTCCATTGTTAGATGACGGCATGTACCTGCCAAGTGTCAGGCCTTTGCTTTTTGATATAGGATAGGACTTGAAAGGGCTGTTAGAATGGTCTCAAGGGCCGTATGGGGACGTAGTTGTTTTTATTGAGTTTCTTTTGTAATGAAATGTGAACAAATGGAACCATATGTCTAAAGTGACTAAACCTACAGTTGGGCAAGGGGCAATTGTTTAAATTTATAATACTGGTTCCTTAACTCGCATACAGACGTATATCAATTAACGTTTTTTTGTCATCAAATATTTTGCCAGGATATAAGGTAAGTGGAAACCCAGCATCTCCAGAACTTTTTAAATATAACATAGGAGAATATTCAGGCGATATCTGTTGTCTGAGCTAAAATATAATCATGCGTATATCTGGACAGGAGCAGCAATTAAAAAAAAAACCTTTTAAATTTTTCTAGAACGTCATAGTGCTCAAAACTCCACAACTCCCCCCCCCCTGTATAATATACCATCACCCGAGAGACTGATTTGTAAACTTCTAATCTACTGGTATATGGGACGTTATTGCTAGCTATTAAATTAAGCCAGGTGGAGTTCAAACCAAATTTAGCTTGATTGACCATTTCTGGAAAGTGGTGCCCCAGATCAGAGTTGGGCAACTATGAAACTAATAGCTAAAATTGCCATGGATACAATATTTATTTATCAATGGTTCATTCATGAATAAGGGTCGTATCCATGGCAATTTCAGCTGTTAGTTTCAACTATAGCTAATTTTTGCCCATCCCTACCCGAGATAAACTTTGGAGTAATTGTTAAACCTAGATATTTATATTAATTTACTACCTCAACTGGGTTTCCCCTTAAACCTGGATAGCCGACTTCAGTTGCGGACGATTATAATTTTTCATTTAGCCAGGTTTATAAGCAGATTCGACAAGCGGTCTCAACTACCAATCGATTACAAAAGACTGATCTACATGGCCTATCTGTACATACGGAGTTGAGCTTTGGGGCTCCACTAAACCATGGAATTCCTATCGTATCCAATCCTTTCATTCAAATCAGTTCAAAATCCTTAATGATCCTTACTTTGTCACCAATCAAGTCATCCTTCTGGAACCAATTGTTCCGGTAACCTACGGCAACGGAAAGGTTGAATCAGAAAGGCTCCTCCAGCGCTCTTGGTGGCAAGAGAAGCAACCCAGATGAGTGTAAGATAGCCATCTTGTCTTCAACCAGAGAAGCGTCCATCCTTTATTTTTGTTCACTGATCATTAATATCTACATGAGTGAGTAGATTTACTTGAGTGATTCCCAGCAGCAGAGAGAGGAGAGGCTTGGGGATGCGGGGGGAAGAAAGAAGTAAGTCCACATAGCAATAGTTAACATCCACATCATCAACCACCTCAATGTTAGATCTACAATTTCCATAGCCCAGTTATACAAAATTCTACTAACAATCTAATAATAATGTTTTCTTTCGGTCACCCCCTACATCTCTTGTAACATAAAACAATAGAATTTTATTACATTAAATCTTGTTTCATTTTTCAATTATACAATCCACTCATACCCAACCAGCCAACCAAAAGTGAAGTGTGTCTTACAATGCGGTTGTAGGTATACTTCATACACCAATGTTCAATAAGATGTCTACTTGGCCAGAAACAGATACCATCCAAAGAAGATAGCCTTGAGATCTTATCCTCTAAATTCAGTAGATTCTTCTAATGTTTGTATCATGTTGTATATTGCTAACAGCAAATTTACTTGTGGTATATATATTTATACAGCTGTAAATAACAATAAAATTTAGCTTGACTTGCCCTTTGCAAACTTTTTACATTATTCTTCTAACTTAATAAATGAAATAGGCGAATGAAACTCTTAATCGGCAACTAAATACAAATAAAATGGCGCATGATAATAATGTTTATTTTACGTCATAAGTGGAGGTAATCTTCAAAATTATGGCTTTCATTGGTTTTGATGAAGTACCAAGGGAGATATGGCTTGTTGTCAATACCCTCAATGTTGCGTATTGGTAAGATAAACAGCTTCGAGAAATAATATTAACGATTTACGCAAACTTGTATATAATTTTTATATTTTTCTTTGCTGCAAATATAAATTACGTCATCCTCTTTTATCGCCCCTTAACCGGATAACCTTACAGTCTAACCTTGTTCGAACCAGTATTTCATCATTTGAATTTCATAAATATATTTGTTCGCTGAAACTGCTGATGATTAATTTATGGTATATCTTATCTCTGCCATGTGCTCACACGCGGATAGATAACTTATCATAATCATATCAGTTTGCGGATGTTTTTCAAAAAGAAATATAATTATAAAGTATATTTATGATCTTTTCACTTTCTTGATACAATTATTATTGTTTAAATAAAATAATATGTATCCAAGTCCCTTCAATATTCCTCTAAAAGTCCTACGTTTCGGCCAATTCGGCAATCCTCAAGGATAATCTTAAATATAAATTGACACCTCAAATCCAATTTTAAAAACTTTTTTTAGATTAACTTAACACTATTATCACTTTCTTATCCCATTAGTTTTAAGCCTGTAATTAAAGAGTTTAAAATTTAATGGAAAAGAGATAAAATGGTGTTTTGAGGTTTAAATTTATATTTAAGATTGTCCAGTAAATTCCTATAAATCCCACCAAATCACCCTTTGTCGTAAACCCATGACTTTCTGCCCTATAGTATCCTTTCATAATAACTGAGTTATTCCTGTTGAACAGATCCGTCAATTACGACTACTTCTGGTCAAATGACTGACATGGAATCGTCCACTAGTTTCTAACATTGCTTCTCCTTCCATTTCTGATAATATCCCTACAGGTCTGAAAAGAAGACTGCCAAGAGAAATGCTAATGTAAAAACCTCATTAGAGGGCTACCAGTGGGTAGTTTCTCTACACGCCTGTATCACTCCATTATAAACCTACATCAAATTTACTGGAGGTATCATTATGTTGTGATTTTCAATAAAGATGTTTAATAAAACATCCATAGCTCTATATCTTTAAAAATATTAGGAAAACTGGAAAACCTAAAAGACCATCAATTAAAGTAGAGTAAATTTGCAAAAATATGAGCTCTAGTACGTTCATTAGTTCTCAAGATATATCTTTTTATAAAGCAAAAACTCATGAAAAATGCACCGAAAAATTTGTAGTTAGTGAATTGATTTTGAGAAATCTACATCTCAAAAACCATTCGACGTACAAATGTCTGTCAGCACTAAAATTATACCTGGTTAAATTTACTATAAAGTAACTAATACCGTTTATTTTCCTAGGTGTAGTAGGAGTGTCTTTAAGTTGGCAAAAAGGACCAATAGTCCCACTAGGTGGATACCTTACCCACTCCAAATGTTATGAGTACCAGTACCATGCTACTTAACAGTAGAAATAAATTCTTTATCGTTTCAAAACATATAATTTATATTAATCACCGTGACAATATTTCCCCTACTAATTTTCCACTTTGTCAGTCGACAAAGTGACGTACTCCGATTAAAAAAAAAATATTGAAAGAACAAAGTTGGCCATATGAAGTAGATTGTAGGAAGATAGTCCGGGTGGCGGTCAATAAAGATATCAAAATAGTAATAGAAAACTACTTATTGTAACCAACGTTTTGCCCCACTTTGCAGGGCTTCGACAGAGCTAACTGAAAATAAGATACACACATTGTAAGAAGTGGAAGAAACATCAGAACACTTATACAAAGCTAAGAAATTATTTTTAAAAAAAATAAATAAAAGAAAGAGATAAGTCAGGGATGTAGCAAGAGGAGCACGAAGTTCAGCTCCAATCCACCAGAGCGCAGCATCTCGAGCCTCACCGAAGCTTTATATATTACTTTCTTTTATCAAAACATATTGTTGTTTCTATATATTGTTAGGTTTTGTATATACTACTCAGCAATCTCGAAAAAATAATAAATACACGATACCAAAATAACGCACAAAACTACATTAAGCAGATAAAGGAAAATTTCTAAGAGAGAATATATAATATAGAGAATTTTTATAATATATAGATGGGCAAACTGACAAGAACATCTTATTTATCACATATATTTACCTGTTGTAATATTAGATATGCGATTTGATGTTCTTGTCAGTTCGGGCAAACTAGATGGGTATCTATATAATAGGTGTATTCATGATGTTGTGATAAATGCAAAATGTTTTACCATGTTAAATGTTATAGGATTGTGAGCAGCCCTATTTAAAGTCCATGTAAAATGCATAAAAGCTTCTAGCGGATTTTTTGAGCAACTCATTTTATAACCTTTCTTTCCAAAACTTCTTGTTTTTGCTTACTTCTAAGTTTTGATTAAAGTAATGTATTACAGCATGCCTAAACTGAGTGAAAAGTCGAAGTTGTGTGACAGTTTGGCCACTGAGTACTTTGTTGATCTTATAACTTGTGAGGAAGAGAATCAGGCTATATATCAACTGTCATTACATTATTATTATTGTCATGAATTGCTTTATTAGTAGTAAAAACATCCAGAACAATACTAATACAATCAAAACACAAACTACGATCAAGTAACCTAACACAACAACAAAAATGGTGACTAGCACATCTGGTCTGTTGCTTGACGTCATTCTCCATTTAACAGATTCTCAACCATGTTATATGTTATATCGTTTTAACATTGTAAAGGAAGGAATTATTTCTCCATTTAACATGAGTTTTTTCATTTAACATGTTAAACTAAAGATCATGAATACCCCTATTATATCTGTATCTTTGTATATACTACTGAACAATCTCGAAAAAATAATAAATACGCGATACCAAAATAACCCACAAAACTACATCAAGCAGATAAGATAAGATCACTTCACAGTTACAGCCGCATGGACTAGGCCTATAAATAAGGGCCTTAACGGAAGGCCTTAAAAACCACAAACTTATACGCTGCCTAGTCCTGCATGGATGGCGTATGCTCTGCTTGAAGTAGTTTCGGTTTATTACCCACCTTCTCTAAAGAGTTGATTTTATTTTACGCTCATCCAAGATATAGCCTCTCTCATTCAATCCTATTTCCTTCCCTTACCTGACAATCTTAGTCCGTCCATTTCTTCTCGGCAACTAAGAAAGTTAACTTCCGATTTCGTAGGACCCGGCAGATAGCTACCCTCCGGGCTTTCTACATACCCCCTTCGTATCCACAGGAATAACACGGTTATCACCCGTTAGTCACATCCTGTCTAATCACCTTACCTAAATGAACACGTATTTTTGAGGCCTTCTGGTGAAGCGGAGTCAGAAAGAAAACAACCACCTCGACAAAGAAATATAGTGTGATAATATAGTAAATATAGAACTAGAGCGGCATAGTAGAAATAGTAGGACAATACTTATTAGAAATAGTACCAATATTGTAAAAATTTAGGTGTAAATGGTAAATAGATAGCTGAAGTAAATGTGGTAAAGGTAGATAATAATGTAAAAATTATTCTTATTATTCCCTTCTTACTTGTTCCCTGTGTTTTAATTTCCGAAAATTAATAACCGTTTATAATAACCCAACAGCGCCATGGTTGCCACGGCCATACACGACACGACGATTGAGCGAACGGCACAGCTGATTTTTATTATTGGTGGCTACAATTCTTCAACTAGTCAGCTTGAATATCTTGAAGCAAGCCAAACTCAAGATCCTGAACATGATTTTATCAAATTTGCTTAGTCAATCCATCTATGCTTGTGTAAAAATATATAGAGCTTCTGACTGAACCAATCCATCGGTTTCATTACTTTAATTACACACTGATATTCCAAGAATATTTAGAATATATTGAGATCAAAATATTGAAAAAATATGATTAGTCGGTATTTCTGAATATGGAAATCTTTTTTTAGCGAACTGCTTCAACAGATTTTCAATTTTCATGTCGCAAATTGTTCAGAGGCCAGCGGGTTCCCATCAAAGACCCCGCTAAAGCCGCAAACACTCAACTTGAGTGGAGAATCTGACCATTGCCAGAACTCCAATTGTCCATTTTTATTTTAATAAGTCTC
>NW_027114648.1:100613-104753 GCF_000696795.3 Halyomorpha halys
CGTTTCAACCTTCTAGGTGGGCTGTAGGGATGGGTGGAACTAGATAAGGTTTGAACCAAAGGATTAGGATGGTTGGAAAGAACTATAAAACTGAAGTAATAGTAACCAATGAGGCAACGTAATCTCTTATTATGTAAACTGTAACTTAAATATAGTCATTATAAAGAATCCAGCTTTACTAATAGTATGTGTTGAATAGATTTTCTTTACAATATTAAATTATTTATACGAATGAGCATGATATCGCTTATAGTGAAGGAATGGTTGAGTGAGAACACTTCTGTGTATTATGAGTGAGAAAGGGGACAAGTAGGAGGGATCTGAAATCATCTATCATTTGACGCTGAAAGCCTCTTCACCAACATCCTCATGGATAAAGCACAGTGGAAAAAAAAAAATGGACTACCAGAGAACCACATATAGTACAAGAGTCCAAAAAGAGAAAAAAGGCAGTTATTTTACCTCAATGTTTGATTAATTTAATGAAAACTATGTATAATTACTATTCGAAATTGATGAGTCTGCCAAGTATAAGTAAGGGAATAAAAAATGGTGGCTGTTTCGAAACGTTGAAAAAATTAATTTTTCATTCGGAGTTCTATATCTCTAAAACTACGAAGATCACTAGAAAATAATAGAACATAATTTAATGTAGAGTAGATATGCTAAAATATTAGCCCCAATAGAGCTATTTAATTTCAATAGTTCCCAAGATATAGCTTTTAAAAATGAATATTTCATAAGTAGGATTTTTTTTTTGGTCAAATAAATTGATTTATAGTAGCTCAGAAAAACATTCCTGCGCGAAACTTATATTCATAAGTGAATATCATAAAAATTACTACCCTTACGAAGATACGTCTCATACTACTTTATAGTAAGTTAAATTATATTTACTTTGAGTGCTGGCAGACATATGTACGTCTTATGGTTCCTAAAATATATTTTTCAAAAATCAAACATTTCATCCAAATAACTAGAAATTAACATTATGTGAATTTATTTCCGTCAAATGTCATCAAAAATATTACTCCAACGAAGATAAACATTACTTTGTAGTATATTTAACTAGCTTTAATGTTAGTTCGAGAAGACATCTATAAATGTTATGGGTTCCTGAGAAATAGATTTCTTAAAATAAATTCACTAACTACTAATTTTTTAGTACATTTCCAACAAGAAATGTTGCTTTTTAAAAAGCTTGAGAAATAATGAACGTAAATAGCACAATTAGGGTTCACATTTTAGCAAATTTACTCAACTTTAAATGATGTGATTTTAGGGTTCCTAGAGTTGTTGGTAGTTTTAATGATATTAATGTTTTATTAAGGTTTTGAAACAGCTCCCATTTTTTATTCCCCCTACCTATCCTTGCCAGACTCATCAGTTTTGACTATTAATTATACATAGTTTTCATTAAAGTAATAAAAAATTATGGGGGGGGGAGGGGATCAATGCCTTTTTGTTTCTTTCCAGCTCGTGCACTAATACAACTTTTAACCTATCCTCATAGTCGCTTGAACTTAATTGCAAATCCGGATATTTCATTTTTCAGGAAACAGTTTTTCATCAAATCTCTAGTCATGGGAAGCTCTCTGCCCCCGATCTCTCCAACATAGTACTCCTAGACTCCATCATCCCTTTATTTCCCAACATTTGTTGTTGCTTGTTTGTTAGTTTTGAAAGGGCGTTTAACAGCCTGGTCATCAACGCCCGTTGGTTGTTGGTTTTGGTAAGGCCTAGTAGTTCCATAGTCGTAGCTTTGGAATGGTGTACTGATCCGCACCAGTGGGACTCATTTCCGTGAGGTTTGAAATATTATCTAGCAAGGCAATTATAATTTGTTTAATAATCGTTACGATAGTGGAAAGGATGAGGAAAGGATGGTGAAAAGCAGATAAGTAACAGTTCTAATTTTAAAAATAAGGCAAGATAAATAGATAATAATAATAATCAAAGGCTGGTTATTAAATTAGTCTGATGGATGAATTTAATGACTGTGTCTTTTACGGATTCGTCGTTTCTCAACGCCATTCTAACATTTATTCGTATCCCTAACTGGTTCAGAGTTAATGTGTAGTGATGACATTCTTCAAAAATGTGTTTGACGGTTAGATTAATATTACATTTCGAACATTTTGGAGGGGCCTCCCCTGTTATGAGGTGGATGTGTGTCAATCGGGTATGTCCTATTCTGAGTCGGGTGATAACTACTTCTTCACGGCGTCTACTCATTTCCCAACATTTTATTTATCAAGAAAAATGTAGAGCTTTGATTACAGATAAACTTTTCGGTTACTACGCCCTTTTTACTTCATCCATCTTCTAGTCTTTGGCATTTTATTTATGAACCAATGGATTTTTCGTTTAACGATTACACTGGTCACTATCGGTAATTTATATTTTAGAATATTGTTGGGTTTCTTTTAGGAGCTTTGTGATTTTATTTATGGAATCTGCATTGTCACTTAGAGCCAAACCTATGTAACGAAGTATTTTATTATTTTCAAAGGCTTGACGAAATGGTGTGCATTCTTCAATTATATGTTTCATAGTTAGCGGGGACTGAGAGGTTTGGCATTTAAATTGATTATATTTTGTGAATAATTGAACGTATGTTAAGCTGGAATGTCTAACAAGCTGGAATGTCTAGTAACAACCATTTCTTCTCTTCTGCTTCCCCTTATGGAACTTGCCCAATTTTGTGTGATTTTTTGACATTTCTTGGCTTATTAGTCAGTGAAACCTCAGCCCACAATGAATCCCAACTTTTCCTTAAAAATGCCTTTACGTATTTCGGCTCATAAATTTGGAGTGGTGGATTATTCATTGTAGCTGCTTCTTTAGCTGGTTTATCTGCTGCCTCATTTCCAGGTATCCTGAGTATAACTGGAGTCTAGAGAAAGGTAACACCTTTTTATTTTAATGTCTGTTTAAGATGTCTATGTAATTGTGGATTTTCTCTATTATTGCCCATTTTTACTGAAGTTTGAAACTCTGAAGAGCAAACAAGAAATATGTAGAATTTTTCCTTATTCTAAATCCTGAAAAAATCCCTCATATCCTTTCTTTTTTTTTTAACTCGTACCAACCTCGCCTTCATTTTACCGTTGAAACTGAAACTAACTCTTCCCTCACCTTTCTAGACCTCCTAATCATAAGGTACAATGACGGCTCCTTGTCCTCCGACTCGTAGAGCAAAAGTACTTACTTTGGCAGACTACTAAACTACTTCTCCAAGCATCCTCACCATCAAAAAATCAATATCGCTTATATGAAGGAGATGGTTGGGGTTGCGATCAAAGAGGTCAAAAAATAGTTAAAAATATTTATTTGCCAACGTATCGCCCCACTTGGTAGAGCTTCATCAGAGTTAAAAAGACACAAAAACAACTAAAAATATTTTTACATTCCAGGATAATAAGACATTCATATTTTGAAAAATATGGTCAATCATTTACCGATATGTATAATATCGCTTATAGTTCGAATGAAAGAGAGGATGAAAACAAGCCAGAGATCTCTCAGGAGTAAACTAGTAAGTATACAAATGATTTAGATAATAGTAATAACTTATTAAGTAAACGATTAAGGTAAAGAAAATTAAATTGTAGGAGGATAGTCCGGGAGGCGGTCAATAAAGGTATCAAAATGGTGAAAGAAAACTATTTATTGTAAGCCAACGTTTTGCCTCACTTTGCAGGCCTAAATGAAAAAACAAGATAAAAACATTTTAAAATTAACAGAACATTAAAACAAAAAAAATATTTCAAAACAATTTTTATGTTTATAGAGTATATAGAAAAAAAAATAATAATAACAATTTAAGGAAGTATACATGTAGGTAGACTGGAAAATAACTAATAATTATAACCAAGTGTGATAGAAATTAACAATGTAGATCTAGACACATAAATTGTAGGAGATAACTCATTAAAACTAGTTTTAAATATAATGAAGAAATTAATGAGTAGATATAAAAGGTAGAACGGATAGGAAACTATCCCCCGAAAAGGGGAGATATTAAAAAAATTGATAAAATGAATAACAATCATATTAACCTGTCAGAATGGAGTGCTATGGTCGAGAGAGAAGAAAGGAGGTGAACGGTAAAGGAAAAATTTTTAGAGAGAATATTTA
>NW_027114648.1:104803-106499 GCF_000696795.3 Halyomorpha halys
TAAAAAGACACAAAAACAACTAAAAATATTTTTACATTCCAGGATAATAAGACATTCATATTTTGAAAAATATGGTCAATCATTTACCGATATGTATAATATCGCTTATAGTTCGAATGAAAGAGAGGATGAAAACAAGCCAGAGATCTCTCAGGAGTAAACTAGTAAGTATACAAATGATTTAGATAATAGTAATAACTTATTAAGTAAACGATTAAGGTAAAGAAAATTAAATTGTAGGAGGATAGTCCGGGAGGCGGTCAATAAAGGTATCAAAATGGTGAAAGAGAACTATTTATTTCTAACCAACGTTTCGCCCCACTTTGCAGGCCTAAATGAAAAAACAAGATAAAAACATTTTAAAATTAACAGAACATTAAAACAAAAAAAATATTTCAAAACAATTTTTATGTTTATAGAGTATATAGAAAAAAAAATAATAATAACAATTTAAGGAAGTATACATGTAGGTAGACTGGAAAATAACTAATAATTATAACCAAGTGTGATAGAAATTAACAATGTAGATCTAGACACATAAATTGTAGGAGATAACTCATTAAAACTAGTTTTAAATATAATGAAGAAATTAATGAGTAGATATAAAAGGTAGAACGGATAGGAAACTATCCCCCGAAAAGGGGAGATATTAAAAAAATTGATAAAATGAATAACAATCATATTAACCTGTCAGAATGGAGTGCTATGGTCGAGAGAGAAGAAAGGAGGTGAATGGTAAAGGAAAAATTTTTAGAGAGAATATTTAATATAGAGAATTTTTATAATATATAGATGGGAAAACTGACAAGAACATCTTATTTATCGCATATATTAGATATGAGATTAAATGTTCTAGTCAGGTTGGGCAAACTAGATGGGTATCTATATAATAGGTGTATTCATGATGTTGTGATAAATGTAAAATGTTTTACCTTGTTAAATGTTACAAATATAGGATTGTGTTCAGCCCTATTTACAGTCATATTAAATGCATAAGAGCTCCTAGCGGATTTTTTGAGCAACTCGTTTTATAACCTTTCTTTCCAAAATAAGTAAAAGATTAAGGTAAATAAAATTAAATTGTAGGAGGATAGTCCGGGAGGCGGTCAATGAAGGTATCAAAAATGGTGAAAGAAAACTAGTTCTTGCTAACTTTGCACTTTGCAGGGCTTCGTCAGGGCTAAATGAAAAAAGAAGATACAAACAATTTAAAATTAACAGAGCATTAAATAATTTAAAACAATTTTTATGTTCATAGAGTATATAGAAAAAAATAATAATAACAATATAAGGAAGTATACATATAGGTGGAGGACTGGAAACAAGTTGCTAATAAATATAACCAGGAGTGATAAAAATTCTTAATACAGATATAGATTAATAAATTGCAGGAGATTACATGTTAAAACGATATAACATATAACATGGTTGAGAGTCTGTTAAATGGAGAATGACGTCACGCAACAGACCAGAAGAGCTCGTCACCATTTTTGCTGTGCTAGGCTAGTTGCTCGTAGTTTGTGTTTTGATTGTGATAGTATTAGTTTGGATGTTTTTACAAATAACAAAGCAATGCATGACAATAATAGGGGTATTCATGATGTTGTGTTAAATGTTAAATGTTTTACCATGTTAAATGTTATAACTATAAGATTGTGAGCAGCCCTATTTGAAGTCATGTTAAACGTTAAATGCA
>NW_027114648.1:106740-114753 GCF_000696795.3 Halyomorpha halys
TAACAATCATATTAACCTGTCAGAATGGAGTGCTATGGTCGAGAGAGAAGAAAGGAGGTGAACGGTAAAGGAAAAATTTTTAGAGAGAATATTTAGTATAGAGAATTTTTATAATATATAGATGGGAAAACTGACAAGAACATCTTATTTATCGCATATATTTACCTGTTGTAATATTAGATATGAGATTAGATGTTCTTGTCAGTTTGGGCAAACTAGATGGGTATATATATATAATAGGTGTAGTATTCATGATGTTGTGATAAATGTAAAATGTTTTACCTTGTTAAATGTTATAAATATAGGATTGTGTGCAGCCCTATTTAAAGTCATATTAAATGCATAAGGGCTCCTAGCGGATTTTTTGAGCAACTCGTTTTATAACCTTTCTTTCCAAAATAAGTAAACGATTAAGGTAAAGAAAATTAAATTGTAGGAGGATAGTCCGGGAGGCGGTCAATAAAGGTATCAAAATGGTGAAAGAAAACTATTTATTGTTAAACAAAGTTTCGTCCCACTTTGCAGGGCTTCGTCAGGGCTGAATGAAAAAACAAGATACAAACAATTTAAAATTAACAGAGCATTAAAATATTTTAAAACAATTTTTATGTTCATAGAGTATATAGAAAAAAATAATAATAACAATATAAGGTGGACAATAATATACATATAGGTGGACTGGAAACAAGTTACTAATAAATATAACCAGAAGTGATAAAAATTCTTAATACAGATCTAGATTAATAAATTGCAGGATACTACAATGTTAAAACGATATAACATATAACATGGTTGAGAGTCTGTTAAATGGAGAATGACGTCACGCAACAGACCAGATGAGCTCGTCACCATTTTTGTTGTTGTTGTGCTAGGCTAGTTGCTCGTAGTTTGTGTTTTGATTGTGTTAGTATTGGTTTGGATGTTTTTACAACTAACAAAGCAATGCATGAAAATAATAATAATGTAATGACAGTTGATATATAGCTTGATTCTCTTCCTCACAAGTTATAAGATCAACAAGGCACTCAGTGGCCAAACTGTCACACAACTTCGACTTTTCACTCACTTTAGGTATGCTGTAATACATTACTTTAATCAAAACTTAGAAGTAAGCAAAAACAAGAAGTTTTGGAAAGAAAGGTTATAAAAGAGTTGCTCAAAAAATCCGCTAGGAGCTTTTATGCATTTAACACGGACTTTAAATAGGGCTGCTCAAAATCCTATAACATTTAACATAGTAAAACATTTGGCATTTAACACATCAGTATACCTCTATTATATAGATGGTCAAACTGACAAGAACATCTAATCTCATATCTAATATTACAATAGGTAAATATATGCGATAAATAAGATGTTAGTTTGCCCATCTATATATTAAACAAAATCTTTCCCATCCCAGGATTTATAGAACTTTTTCTTTTACCGGTCACATCCTTTCTTCTCAGTCGCACTCCATGTTAATATGATGACGATGACAGGTTAATATGATTATTGTTCATTTTATCAGATTTTTCAATATCTCCTTTTTTTACATATTACTTTTCTATACCTGTATATAATAATTTTTGTATCTAGATCTACATTGTTAATTTCTACCACACTTGGTAATATTTATTAGTTACTTTCCAGTCTACCTACATGTATACTTCCTTAAATTGTTATTATTATTTTTTTTCTATATACTCTATAAACATAAAAATTGTATTGAAATATTTTTTATTTTAATGTTCTGTTAACTTTAAAATGTTTTTATCTTGTTTTTTCATTTAGGCCTGCAAAGTGGGACGAAACGTTGGTTATATAAAATAACTAGTTCTCTTTTACTATTTTGATACCTTTATTGAGCACTCCCAGATGTTCCTCCTACAATTTACTTTATACGGTCAACTATCTTCTTTCAACAAAAGTGATTAAGTAAAATAATTACAAAACAATTATTAACAAAATCTGCAAACATTTATTTGGATTTTTTTAATGGTTCTAACCTTATTATATTGCTCCCATTGTTACATCATACAAGCCTACAGCTTCCAGAGTATCGAACGCTTTTTCTGTGTCTAAAAATACTAATATCGATTATTACACAAAAGAATTAACTTCTAATTAGTCTGGGAATGAATAATTTGTCTCCACTTAGTCGGGAAGCAACCGTCTATCAGTCAGAATTGGTAGAAATAATCGATTCAACAATTATAATCGATTATTTGTTTTATGTGTTTGTTTTTATGTTTCTTTTCATAATATTTCTATATAATATTCTAGTTCGAAGTTTTTATGTGATCCTTTTAAGGGTCATGTCGTGTGATGAATAAAACCGTAAACACGGAATATAATTAGGTTATAAGACATCAGAAAATGTAGTGTTAAGGTAGAAACGGATGCAAAATAAAATACGTAGCCAAGTTATAACACAAGCTATAGAAATAGTTAATCCTGTACCACTGAGGGCCAGACCAATCTCTGGTAAAACCAAGATTTATATACCTTAGATTTGTCCAAGAGTTTAGTAAAACTCCGGTAAGTTATCGTCCTGTTTCTGGTCTACAGTTTTGTTAACAAGTTTTCCAAAGTTATTTGAAACTGGGAAAACTATAGGTAAATTGCACTAGTGTTCTATAAAATTCAAATCAAGTATTGGTCGAACTTAATTAATCGAAGATAAAATGTTCCGTGTTTTGTTTCCATTACTTATGAACGGCTAAAGTAATTAACATTTATCGGTAACTCAGCGACCTGTTTCTTATCTACAGTGTTGTTAACCAGGTTACCCATGTAGCCTGAAACTGGGAAAACTGTCGGTAGATTGCGCTAGTGTTGAAAAGCTGGAAAGCAGTAGCTCAACATAGGCAGACTTGGAGAAGGCCGCCTGTAACTTAGGGAGTTAAAACAAAGTTCTTTGCAATCTAGGAACTGCAGTGGAGACGGTTCGAATCCGGCCAGGAGGTTGAACTTTTATTTTTTTCACGGTCCCACGAGATGAAACTTTGACCCCTCTCCTCCACCCTGGTGCTAGAATAGAGTAGTACGCTGAAGATAACCCCCAACCACGTATGTCTGAAGTCACTAGAAAGGCGTGGAGAAGGCTGGTTTGGGCGCCCAAAGATATTCAAGCTTTGTAGAATGAACCGAAAAAATAAATAAATATTAATTTATATTGATAAGATAATATACTGAATCCTCGGAGTGAAAATTGTCCCTTAACAATAAATTAGAAATTCCTCTTTGATAAATGGAAATCGAAAGAACTACATGGATGATTTTATCACAATACAGGAATAGAAATAGGCCATCTCTAATTTAGCTTCGTAAGGATACCGTCTCCTAAAACAAAAAGATTTATTTTCGAAATTCAGGACCAGGTAATAGCTACCAAGATCTGCAGACCCCGTGTATAAGGAATACTCATGATTGAATCATGTGAGCTGTGTATTGCGATATCAGAGTCGATTCAGCACATCTCAGCATATCAAGTCCTTGTTGGTAAGCAGAACTGGGCAACTATGTAACTAATAGCTAAAATCACCATAGATACGATATTTATTTATCAATGGTTCATTCATGAATAAGGGTCGTATCCATGGCAATGTTAGCTGTTAGTTTCAACTATAGCTAATTTTTCACCATTCTCCACCAACACCTTCTATAACTTTTTAGGTAAAATTTTATTTTTTCTAAGCTCCATATTATAACGTCTATTTTACCAATTTATAAAAATAATTATAAAATATTTCTTATAAATATAGAAATGTGATTTCAAACAGAAACAATTTTTTTTTCTCTTATTTCCTTAAGTTATTTTATAAATCTTGTTATAGTTTATATTTATTCATTTTTTATTGCTAGTTAGAATGTGAAATTATCAATTATTTAAAACAAAGAAAACTAAGATTATCTCAGAGCATATTTAGAGTATCGCTCAGATATTTAATTTTTAATTAAAATATTGATACAATGCCATTTTTTTTTCGGTTAACTCTTAGAGACTGTTTAGATCTTTGGCCACCCAAACCAACCTTCTCCACGCATGCCTATCTTGGGCTACTATTTTCCAGTTTGCTGCATGCGGCTCATTACACAAAGGTCGAGAAAGGATAAATACAAATAAAATTAATAATAATAATATATGAGAAAGGAAAAAATCAGGACCACCCTTTTTACATAATTTTAACCCTTCCTTAATTTAACTTTTTGTATCTTACCATTTCAAAATTTTCTTAGTTGTTTTCATATCTTTATAGCCCTAATGCATTTTTACAAAGTGGGGCGAAACGTCGGAAATAGTTGTTAACTATTTTTATCCTTTTTTGACCGCAACCCAGACCATTTTCTACATATTAGAAAAAAGAAATATTCAGTATTATTTTTTTTTATCAGTTAGTATTTTTTTTTCTTCATCTTCATCTTGATTTCCTGTCTCCTCATCCTCTAAAGGTGACTTATCATTCTTCCTCTTCCTCCAACGGACGACCTGGAACTCACTCGAATCATGTGGGGTCTCCTGTTATTTGAGGCTAAGGAATCTTTAATTCGGAGTATTTCCAGAGTCACTATGCCTGTTATCTTAATTTGTTCTATGGTCGTAGGCAGCATCCTCCCAGTAACATTCTCATTACGAAGTGTTCCTTTCACTATATCTCTTATGAGATCTGGAATGCCTTTCATCTTCATCCGACTTGTTCAAATTTCCACTCGACTGTTAAAATTTGACTAGAATGGTTAAAATGGATGTTAATCGCCAAATTTTTTTGCCTCGCACAAACTTTAAGGTTGTTTTGTTTGTTGTTAATTCCGGATGCCTTTTCCATTAACCTAACTTAGGAAACATCTTCTTACTATATTATTAGTATATTATTGTTACTATATTATTGTAGCAGTGGTGATTGTACTGTCGCTTTGGCTCTGGTTCGTTGGGTTGATAATGTAAGCATAACAACGTCCCCACCCCCTTCCTCGCCATTTCTGTCAAACGGCGTGCGGCAGCAGTGGGGTATGCGCATGCCAAAATCTCAACAATATATGAAGGAAGGGGTTCCAACGGTTGAGCGCCTGAACTGTCTGTGTCCGTCCGGCAGGTCCAACCCTCAAGGTCCGGGTATATCCTGTTGCTCACCAGGCTTACTATTCTCAGTCCGATTTAACTTTCTATTTTCCGGTGGCTCACCGATGTCGGCGGTCAAGCCCTTCCCATCGTGAAATGCCAGGGGCCCACCCAACTGTCACATTTATACGCCTTGACAGTGAAAAATCGTAAAGTTTGAGTTATTAAAGCAAGAGTTGCAGCCACTACTGTTTGATAGTTACAGTCATGATAGCATTTACTGGTACGGCAGATTAACTGAAGTGAAACCTAAAATTATATCATCCCCAGGCCACAAAAACCAATCCACCACCGACCCTAAAAATCCCTATGTTCTAAAATTCAAAATCTAAGTAAAAATAATAACTTGTTAGTAATAGAAAAAAGTGTATAAATCAATAACAAAAAAAAAGTTAATAGCCTACTGGGACACCTGTACCAGTACACTGCATATAACGCAAAGCCATTTTACCGGCAATCCCCTATACTCCCCCCCAATGATTACCCCCGGGGGTGAAAAATACACGATAAATCGAGTTATATTACTGCCAGATGTGAGAAAGTTACCGCCTGTCAAACTTCCTTCCTCAACTTACAGTAAATATTTATTTCTAACTTCATCTTTAAAAACTAAATTTAAATTTAAAGTTGAACACATACGATTATTTAATACATTTTTTTATGAATAGAATATTAGAATAACATTCAGAAAAAATCAAAAACACATTAACGAGATACACTATCTGTAGTTTGTGGAAAGATTATGACGACACTGATTATGAAAAAAGCTAAAAACGTTTTGTTTAATAATACATTATATATTAATATTTTGTTTGAGAGTAGGTAACATTATTGGCAGTATGTGTCTTATCTTTCGTAAGAACCTTTATTTTATTTGTGTAACTTGTATATTCTTCTTTGTATAACAATTTCTATTTTTAATTAAATGTTTTCTACGATTCTTTTTAAGTTGTTTAATTTATTTCATCTTTCAGAGAGTTTACCTTCCTTCTTATTTATATTAATTAATTTTAAAGTAAAAATAGAAATAATAAGAAAAATAGCAGTGCATTGTTGCCCATTTCCCCTACCGACAGCGCTCGTGATCGCTTATTTTATCTTAGTGACCCCTAAGACTAATAATTGTGTCCGTTTCATTCAATTAAGTCCATTTTGCCCAGCGCATTGGACAAAATACCCCTTCTTGTATTGATTGATAACATATATTTTAATAGATTATTAAACGATAACTATAACAATGTTATATAAGATAAAAATATAAGCCAAATAACAATATAAATAATTGTATAAGATAATTATACAACCCAAATATAATAGATAACATTATAATTTTTTTCGGTTGGCTTTACAGACTCCGTAGATCTGTGGTGGATCATTGCTGCATGCGGGTTCGGCAACAGTGGGGTAGTGCGTTAGGATTGCGCATGCCACTGCTGCCAATAAACATCTTTTTTCCTTTTTTTGTAAACTTTATTTTAATAAATATGAACATAATTAATGGTGGGACCATATAATTTTTTTTTTTGGAACAATTTTCTAAACGAACATTTTTCAGCCCAGCACTCGGTTGCCTTAAGATGGGGGTACACCTTATCCAGCTGCATCCGTACCGGACGGTGTCCCTCCAACACGCCTGGTACGCATCCGTCCGGTTTTCAGCTCCAGTGCGCAGCCTAGCCCAGCCCTCCTGATCACTTTATGTTTCTTCGCTGTCCGTCATCTTCCATTGGTGGCTCGCCGATCCCGGGTGGTCGAGCCCTTCCCAATGTAAAGTACGTTGGCAGGACCACCTCCCTCCAGCCGTAGATGGATTCCCTAAAGTACGGGTAGTTCTGTACGGGTAGTGAAGTCCGACTCGGCGAAGGCGAAGATCCCGCTTTTTCTCGACAACCTGGCACGGTGTCCTTCTATCGCGATGCAGTCCAATACCACATGCTCTGCCGTTTCTGGGACCCAACACGTCGGGCACCGTAGGTCGATGCTCTTTCCGGAGCTTTGCAGCTTTCCCCGGAATCCCCCGTGTCCTGTCAGGATCTGCGAGACCCAATAGTCTGGGATAACCCATACTGCTCTCAATCTGAGTGGACGGTGGGGAAGAATTTCCTCAGCGTCGCACCCTTCCTCCACGCCTACCTATCTTGGGTTACTGCTTTCCAGTTTGCTGCATCCAGCTCTTTCACATATTAGTAGATTCTTTCTATCCATCTTGTTTTTGGCCTCCCACGTGGTGTCTGGCCAACTATACTGGCATTCATTTCGTAGAGACGTCCCGATGGATTGCTTCGAGGCACATGTCCCGCCCATCTTAAACTCCTTTCCTTTAAGACTAGTCTCTGCAAGCATTTCACGTGCGATCAATCCGAGATTGAACCTGTAATTGAACGAAGGACTTCCCTTACAGGCCGTATATCATGGTATTTATCCATGGTATTGTTCACCCTTAGCTTCAATTTTTTTAGGATTTCAGTATTCTTGACAGAGATAATAAATAACTATCTTCTTCCTCTTCTTCTTTTTCTGGCACGACAGACCGTGGAGGTCCAAGGCCTTTCGCGATGTATATTTTGTGAGTGCCATCCATAGGCTAACGGGACTCAAAAATGCCCAGAGGGAGGCTGTGAGTGAGTATTATGTAATTATATGCTTGAATAAATCCCAGTTAGGGCCGGGGCTCTAACTCACAACTTTTGAGTTGGTAGACAGGCGCGCTACCCCGCTGCTACCGTCGCCCCCAATCAATAACTACTAATCGAAATTTATTAGATAACATAGTATAATAAATAACTACATATAACCCAAGAGATAACCTATCTTTTTTTGATAGGTTTTCTTTTACTACTAACGTGTACCATCAGCGAGTAGCATAATCCTACACTCTTTCAAAGGAAAAGTAATGCCAAAAAAGGCACTTG
>NW_027114648.1:115296-115678 GCF_000696795.3 Halyomorpha halys
AAGTATACTCAGCGGGGCAGGAGGGGGCAGCTGCCCCTCTTCCCAGATTTGAAAAAAAAATTAAATAAAATAAATTTGTATTCAAGCAAATGCTAATTGTAATAACTAATAATACAAGAATTGTCTATAATGGTCTTAAAATCTTGGTTTCATTCTTCTTATTCGTTATGAAAGGTACACAAGGTGGGGTAACAGGCAATAACAATAAGGTAACAATATAAAAATAATATTTTTATTTTTTTTACTGTTTTGTAACTTTATTGACCTCCATGCATACTATCTTCCTACAAGTTAATAACATACACAATAAAGTCACATCTAATGGTACATTATCAAATATAATTCATTATTGAATATTTTATTAATATTTATAATATCACAT
>NW_027114648.1:116388-124930 GCF_000696795.3 Halyomorpha halys
ATAGCCCTGTTGAAGATCTGCTAAGTGGGGTGTTACCTTGGTAACCATTAAATATTTTTTTACTGTTTTGTAACTTTATTGACCTCCACGCATACTATCTTCCTACAAGTTAATAACACACAATAAATTCACATCTAATGGTACATTATCAATTATATAATTCATTATTGAATATTTTATTAATATTTATAATATCACATTGTATTATTTATACTACATAATTTATATATTACATTACTTATACATTATATATTTTAATTTACATCGTTCACATTTAACTTTTACAAATAATTGTGTAACTTACAAGTATGATCGGACAATATACTTACCACTGTAAATAGACAACACTGCGGTGGATATATCCTTTTATATTAAAGATACTGCTCGTAAGAAAATAAACCATAGAAAATAAAACAAACTTCAATAAAAGAACTACAAGACAACTCCAAATAGAAAGCTCTACAACAAATAGATTTCTCAAAATAAATTCACTTCTGATTTTTCAGTTCATTTTTTTATGAATGGTTGCTTTATAGTGCATTCAAGCAGCTTTAATTTGAGTGCTAATAGATATCAGTACTTCTGATGGTTTCTGAAATATAAATTTCCCACAGAAAATTCACTAACTACTGACGTTTCAGTGCTGTCTTTATGAAATGTTGAAATTTAAAAATCTATATCTCGATAATTATTGAACTAAATAACTCTATTAGGGCTCAGCTTTGAGTAAATTTACTCTACTTTAAATGATGTTCTATTAATTTTTATAGTTTTGGTAGTTTTAATAATGGTATAGAGCTTCGAATGAAAAATTAATTTTCAACCACAAGATCATACTATCTTCCTACAAGTTAATAACATACACAATAAAGTCACATCTAATGGTACATTATCAATTATATAATTCATTATTGAATATTTTATTAATATCACATTGTATTATTTATACTAAATAATTTATATATTATACTACTTATACATTATATATTTTAATTTACATTGTTCACATTTAACTTTTACAAATAATTGAGTAACTTACAAGTATGATCGGACAATATACTTTACCACTGTAAATAGACTACACTTCGGTGGATATATCCTTTTATTTAACTTTTACAAATAATTGTGTAACTTACAAGTATGATCGGACAATATACTTACCACTGTAAATAACGGGTAAAGATCTGGGATTAGATCGCAGTGTAAATGTTAATACTACCATGTTGTATGTCGTTGTACTTAAAATAATGCAAGAGCCCAGGGTAAGAAGTCAATTATTTCACCCAAATTTTTGATTACTTTATTGAAAACTATGTACAATTACTATTAAAAATTGATGAATCTGCCAAGTATAGGTATGGGAAATCAAAATGGCGGCTGTTTCAAACGTTTTTTTCATTTTTTTTTCAAATTTTTCATTCGAAGCTCTATATCATTATTAAAACTACAAACACTATAAAAATTAATAGAACATCATTTAAAGTAGAGTAAATCTGATAAAATATTAGCCCTAATAGAGTGATTTACGTTCAATAGTTATCGAGTTATAACTTTTTAAAATATATATGTATATATAGTTGACCGTGAAAATTGATATATAAGAAGATGGTCAGGGTTGCGGTCAAAAGAGAAATACAAATAGTTTAAAACTATTTATTTTCCGACGTTTCGCCCCACTTTGCAGGGCTTCATCAGGGCCAAAATGATACAATGATAAGAATAAAAACAAGTAACAATGGCAAGATTAAAATTTCTTTATAAAAATACGTAAAATATAAAGCTAAAAAAGTACAGGAGATGCACATAAAACAAAAACAATACGGGGAAGGAAAAAAAAAAAATTTATAGAGATAAAATAAACGTCATGAAAGAATAATAAAAATAAAACAATAAATAAAATAATATTTTTTAAAATATAGCTTAACATTTCATAAAGACTGTACTGAAACGTCAGTAGTTAGTGAATTTACAATGGGAAAACTATATCTCAGAAACCATCAGACGTACAGGTATCTATTAGCACTCAAATTAAAGCCATGCTGTCTGCCAGCATTTAAATTAAGGCTCGTTAAATGCACTATAAAGTAGTTTATAACGTTTATTTTCCTAGTAGTAGTATTTTTCATAATATTTGCTAAAATATATTGATTTCTAGCTGTTCGGACAAAATTTCATGTGCAAAAATCATATTCATATATGACTATAGTAAAAATTACTACCCTTATGAAGATACAACTCATAAAACTACTAGTGCATTAAATTATCTTTAATTTGAGTGAATAGACATCCGTACGTCTCATGGTTACTAAGATAAACATTTCCCAAATTACGAAGAAGGTGGTCAGGCGTGCGGTCAAAAGAGAACAAAAAGTAGTTAAAACTATATATTTGCCGACGTTTCGCTCCAATTTGTAGAGCTTCATCAGGGCTGTTCAAGTTGAGAGCTTTCGAGATTTTTGGGACTATCTTATTCCTAATTTCAAATTATTTATATATATTTTTAGTATATATTTAATGTAATTTTGCTTTTAAACAATTGTATCTCGAGAACTATTTAACATAAACAGCTCTATTAGGACTCATAATTTAGCAAATTTACTCCACTTTAAATGATGTTCTCTTAGATTTTCTAATGTTGCTGGTAGTTTTTATGATATGGAGCTCCGAATGAAAAATTATTTTTTTTTTAACTTTTTGAAAAAGTTGCTATTTTGTATTTCCTTACCTGTATTTAGCAGATCTATTAAATTTGACTAGTAATTATAGGCATTTTGTATTAAAATGGGGTTAAAATCCAAGATGGGAGTGAAATAACTGATTTTTTTTCCACCGGGCATTTGAACTTTTAGCCTTGCACCGTAGGGCGAAACGTTAGTGTATAACAAATTTTTGGGGCTATTTTTAGTAACCTTTTTGACCTTCGTCCGGACCACCTCTCTTCGTTATTTATTCACCAAGTTAGGTTAGGTTTACTATCTACTGACTTATTTTCTCACTGTTGTGATATAACTTGCACGGCAGATATTTGTTATGTGGAAATGGGCCTCCTGAAGGTGTCGATATTAACAAATAGCAACTATATTATTCAGTAATTATAATAAAACGTTAATCTTAATTCATAAGAACTATATTTATGATATTCCATGATGAGAGAATCCAGTGAGATTCTCGTGCTATCGAATTAGCTCAGCTAAGTTTGACTTTAGGGATTCAGGATCCAAAGAGGTTTTTAAAAATTGAAAGGTAGTATCGATTCTGTACAATCGTAAATTTCTAAAATCTGATGACAATTAAATTATTAAAGAACGTGAGGTCGAGTATTAGAGATATAATCGATTAGGAAACCAGAGAATTGCGTCATGGCTTTTGTTTCGTATTGGATTTTTGCAATAATCGCTTAGGTGGAGGTATTTATTTTTTCTATTCTACCCCTTTGTAAATTCGGGGATTTTAAGTCAACCAAAAATAAAAAATACTGGTGCAGTGCAACTTAGAGTTGAAATTATTCTTTCAACAGTTTCAGGATTGATATTTCTATATTAGTTATTCAGCCAGTGCTGGGAAAAAATTATCTAAAGTTAAAACTAATAGCTAATATTGCCATGGGGATGATACTTATTTAATAATAATAATTTATTTAGTTGTTTATGGGGCAACCCCCCGGTTGTAATTTTACAAAAATTATGAGTTAAAGATCGTTTATATAAACGAATTACAAACAATATATCCAAGCTGGGCTATTCGCATTCGTTAGAATAAAACAATAAAACAAAAACGTCACTTCATATTTAATAATATTAAAAAAAAATAAAGAAAACAAAACAAAAACTATACATCCTATTGGGATTATAGGTGACAGACAGAAATTCATACAACTGATTCTGCTAATAGTGCTTTGTTTCAGCATGTATCGGATTCGGTTCAAATAGTACAAGAACCAAATTGAAGAGAAAAAAGACAGTTATCTCACCCAAATTTTTGATTACTTTAATGAAAACTATATATAATTAATAGTCAAAATTGATGAGTCTGTCAAGTATAGGTAGAGGGAATAAAAAATAGGGGATGTTTCAAAGCGATAAAAAAACTAATTTTTCATTCGGAGCTCTATCTTAAAAAGTAGGAACAACACAAGAAACCCTAAGAGAACGCCATTTAAAGAAGAGTAAATTAGCTAAAATATGAGCCCTAATATAGTTATTTACATTAAATAGTTTTCGAGATATAGCTTTTTAAAAAGCAACATTTCATAAAAATGTTGTATGGGACGTACTGAGGGATTAGTATTTATTGAATTTATTTTGAAAAATTTATATCTCAAAAATCATTTGACATACAGATGTCTATTAGAACTCAAATTAAAGCTAGTTTAATGAGCTATAAAGTAGTTTATGATGTTTATCTTCGTAGGAGTAATAGTGTACATGCAATTTGCTAAAATAAATTGATTTATAGTTGTTCGAACAAAATTTCATTTGCCAAATTCATATACATATGTGAATATTATAAAAACTACTACCCCTACGAAGATACGTTTCATACTACATTATAGTAAGTTAAATTATATTTATTTTGAGTGCTGGCAGACATATGTACGTCTTATGGATCTAGAGATATATTTTTTCAAAAACCCAACATTTTATAAGAACAACTAGATATTAACATTTTGTGAGTTTATTTTGTCAAATATCATAAAAACTACTACTTCTACAAAGATAAACATAATTTACTATTTTGTAATAAATTTAACTGGCTTTAATTTGAGCGCTGGCAGACATCTGTCCGAACAACTATAAATCAATTTATTTTAGCAAATATCATAAAAACTACTATTCCTAAGAAGGTCATAAACTTCTTTATAGTCCATTGAACTAGCTTCAATTTGAGTACTAATAGACATCTGTACGTGAGATAGTTCCTGAGATATAGATTTCTCAAAATACATTAACTAACTACTAATCTTTCAGTAGATTTTTAAGAAATTTTGCTTTTTAAAAAGCTATATCTCGAGAACTATTGGACGTAAATAGCTCTTTCAGGGCTAATATTTCAGCAAATTTACGCTTCTTTAAATAATGTTCTCTTAGATTTTCTAGTGTTGTTGGTAGTTTTTAAGGTATAGGCTCCGAATGAAAAATTAGTGTTTTTTTAAGGTTTTGAAACAGCCGCCATTTTTTATTCCCCCTACCTATACTTGGCAGACTCATGAATTTTGACTAGTAATTATACATAGTTTTCATTAAAGTAATCAAAAATTGGGATGAGATAACTGCCTTTTTTTCTTCCGGCTCTTGTACTATCATGATATGCGGGACAATTTGTCAAAAAATGGAAACAATCCTCCAGGGCCGTTCCATCACAAGCTGGACAAAGCTTCTGTGGGTCCAAAGTATATTTGTGTGGACCGACATTTAGAGTAATTGCGTATTTACCGGAAAGTCGTTGTTGGGCAATTATCAAGTTATAGAGCAACTGATCTTTAGGTAGCTTTGAGAAGCATCCGTTTTAATGAAGACCCTACCATACCCACGGGTTGTAGATCCATTCTCGTAATAACCTAATGGTAATGGGAAGTCTGGCCCATGTGTCAGGCCCAAAACCACATAAAAAAAAAAAAACAAACAAACAAAAAACGATATGAATAAGTGTCGTTTCTACGACAATTCTAGCTATTTGTTTCATCTACAACTAATTCTTGCCCATCTCTATATTCAGCTAATACTTTCCGTTACTAAAGTCCAAAATGACCCTTTCATTTGAGAAATCGATTGATTCCAATTTGAACAGCTTTCGGAAGAGTACTTTTAAAATTATATTTCATAGCAATATTTTACCATTTTTCTTGACTAATGTATACCAAAACTATAAAAATATACCAGTTTACTGAAATTTATATTCTGCATTATTGAATACTAAATTGTCATAGTCCACCAGGGATGGAGTTATCCTACGGGCTTATATATAGGTTCAGTGGAATTATAAAACTAACGATCAAATCACTGTGGTGACCATATCATTTATGAGACTGAATCTATTGCGCATGCGCCTACAGCGTACAGTCAAACTCATATTAGAACAGACGTTTTATTTAGGCATTTTTTGTCATTCTCCATTACTTTTAACGACTAAAATATTATTTTTATTAAATCTTTGGTTTTCCAATGATATATAATACGTCTATTTTAGTAATATTATTTTTGGAAATCTGTTTTCGACCTGTAACAAATATTTTATCTACTATCTCCTTAAGTTAATAATCAAATCCTTTCATACTTTATATTTATCCGTTTTTATTAGATCTAACAATGTGAGATAATTGACTATTTCGAACAAAAAAAATTAAAGATACTTTAGTGGAAGATTAAAAAAAAATCTCCATTTAAGCCCTGTCAGATTAGAATAAAATTTGTCTTTTATTAAACACCACTTAATTTTACACAAATATACCGAATTTAATTGTTTTTGAGAAAATTGGAAAAATCGATTCTATTTAAGGACACTTAAAGTAAGTCGATTTTATCGAAAAAATAGCTGTATCGTCCCTGGTGCATACCAGCCTTAAATATGCAATTTCAATTTCTCACGACTTTTCGTTTTTGTCCTAGGCTGACCACACACAGACCACTTTGCGATACTTGGTCATTTGGACTCACAATATACAAAAACTACAAAAAAAGCAATTTACGAAACAAGTAAAAATAGAAATAATAAGAAAAGTAACCGTGCAGTGTTTCTCATATCCACCACCGACAGCTCTCGGGCTGTTTCTCTCAATGCCTTAAGAGTTTTGTCCAGCGGACTGGACAAAGTGCTTCCTCTGGTATTGACTGATAACATATCTTTTGATAACGTATCAAAAGATAAACTATATGACTCACATAACTAGATACATAACTAGATACATAATTGTATAAGATAATAATATAAGTCAACTATAATAGATAACATTGTAACTATAAAATAAATAACTATATAAGCCAACAGATAACGTATCTTTTTTTATAGGTTTTCTTTTACAACTAACGTGTAACAATTCAAAGGGGAGGCATAACCCTACTCTACTTCAAAGCAAACGTTAATACGATTGCCTCCCCCCATTGTTATCTAAAGTGAAACAGAAGGCAGTCAGTGATTGGCTCGCATTCTTTCCCTATTTCTCTTCCACGCCCCTGAAAGGCACATAAGGCCAACCTTTTTGGCTTCACTTTTTCTGCAAACTTTACCTCCCCCCTACTCTTTCCTCCAAAGTATAATGCATCTAAGATGAGTTAGTCTGTAGGGGAAGGAAACTCGCGCAACCCTAGCCCTTCTCCCCTCCACACCATAACTAATCCCTCCTATCAAGAACGAACCTTTTAGGTTTGTTTCAAGATGCAGTTCGGAACTTGGTAACGTCCGAGTGTAACCAAGTTCTGAAATGATAAACGGGAGGTTAAATTATCCTTTATCTTTGACTGGGACTGTATGACTGTATCTTTTTTTACAATGTAGGCAAATATACTAGAAGGAAATATAATGCCAACTCTATTGTGACTTGCTATTTAAGAACGCAGAACGTTATGTTTGAGATTTGATAAACAATTCAAAATTACCTCTTTTTATTGTTTATTTATTTCTACTGACATTAATTTAAGAATTTTCCCTACATTTTGTGTAAAATGTCCCTCAAAGACGGTAGTTTTTTTATCATTTACCAGTGTATAAAGATTAAACACTAGTCTGGGAATGGCTTCTTTATTAAAGCTGTCAATGTTAACTTTTGTTTTATTATGCAGGCCGTTTCTTGGCTTGATTTTCAAAACAAGGTATATCGCCCTTCTCTTGTAACTTTGTAACCTTCTTTTATAATAGACTAATTTTATTAATATATTCTTGTTTGAGAGTGGTTTAGTTTATTTAAAAATAAATTTGATCCTTTTTTTTCTCAACTTTATTCTTTACGAACCTTCCAACGTTTCGACCCTCAGGTCATTCTCAAGGATACCTACAAAAAGTTTTTATTTTTATATAACAATTTCATTATTTCCTACACTTACATACTGATTTCTTTGACCCTACCTTCATTTTGGTGTCATTTTCTTTTTTAAAATCTTTAAAATGCAGGCTAATTGTCTTTGTCCCATCTTTAAATAAATTAATCATTAAAATAATATCATAATAACATTATACAATTTTTGTTTTTTAAATATAGATTCCTACTTACATAATTTTTTCTAAATAATTCGTTCTTAAATTTAAAACTTTTACAATCCACTTGTCTTCTATCGTTCATTTACATTTGCAAGCTTAAAACAGAACCTACCTTCCTTCAACAGGTTATTATTTAGGGTTATTAGTTAGTTTCTTGGCTTGATTTTCAAAACAAGGTATATCACCCTTCTCTTGTAACTTTGTAAACTTCTTTTATTTTTAATAAATAAATATGTTTTTCTAAGTGTTTTCCGAGACGCCAGTGGTCTGGGAAACTCTTTTCACGACAGAGGAACATGGATTGGACGAGTCTTATTCTCGTAAAATGTATCTATTTGTTTGTTTTTGGTAA
>NW_027114648.1:125805-128119 GCF_000696795.3 Halyomorpha halys
TGGTGGGAAAATGCTTGCCACTAAGCATCTCTCCCCTCCCTTTACCCACAGGTAAACTCATCTTAGACATACTATATCTTTATTTTAAAGATCTCAGTTGTCAATTAGAAACTTATAAATACTCTTCATAATTACCATGTCTGATGTTTTAAATAGTTATACCGCACTAGTATTCCTAAAGTGACACAACTCAAAAATCGGTGTTTTTGAGTTATGAATATGAAAGAAATTGGTAAATATATCTTTATGAATCATCAAAACTGTATCAACCTAGCTTCAGAGCTTGTCCACCAGAGGGCACTTGTGTCACTCTTGCTGCCTTAATGCTATTCCCTCTCCATAGGCAAGGGTGTCACATTGTCAGTTGTCTTGAATTTTGAGTTGTGTCACTTTATAAATACTAGTGCGATATGTTGCTTTCAGGTGTAGAGAAACCTTTTCCCTATTGCTAACTCTTTGTCTTTGTGAAGCTACTGTCATGAAAACATCCTTCATTGTTAAGCGCGCTCAATGAAGAAAAAGGCAACTTTAAATTGAGTACCTACGTTTTAGCCTCCATCGTAAATTCTTCCTCCGACCATCAACCCAAGGGATTATCTAAAAGCTTTATAAAGTATTATAATGCTTATGCTGAGGTATTTATGACTAGCAGGTCATTTGTTTTTTTTGTGGCTCATACCTGGATAAACGACCCCCTTTAAGTATTAAGGGCTTTAACGTGTTTTACATATACCTACCCTTTGCATCCCTTTTACCTAATCAACCATTTACAACTTGTTTACTCAGGACTGACCCTTGGTAGCCTCCTTTAATATTCCTAAAAGGGCGATCAAGTTTTCCAAAGGTTTTCCAAGTTTGTCCCTAAGGCTCCTTTCTCGAGCTTCTACTCAACTATATTTCTTCTGCTGAAACCTACGTCTTCGAAAATTGAGAAATTTTTTTTCCAATATTATAATATCTATGTTATGTAGAATATGAAATATAAAAACTTTTCAGGAGCGTGGTCGAATTGAAGCATGATTTTTGAAACTTTACTATATTTCATATTATATATAAATAATTGACAACAAAAAAAAAAAACTAAAAATATTTCGACATAATAGGATGAAATACAAAAGGTAAATTAAGGTAAGATTAAAATATTGTAAATGATTTCCTAAATTGGATATTTCGTATAATTACTATTATTTCCAAATTTGTATATCTCCTTCTTGAATTTCAGGTATACGAAGTTAAAACAGTTAACGTCTCCTCCCCTCCACTTTGTTTCCTTCCAATACTCTACCACTGTTTCTAATTGACCTCAACTAAAACAGGTGGGTATTCCTGATTTGTTCTTTACTCATTTATTATTATTAATTTTATTCTATTCTTTCTCGACTTTTATGTAATCTTAACTTACTTCTTCATTTTCCGTTTTTTATTGTCTTAAATTTTTTTTTCTCATTTATACTCTTCTATTTTTACGTGTTATTACTTCTCCTTTTCATTTTTAACCTAATAGTTTGCGTAAGTTTTTAAAAATATTATTATCATTTATTAAATAAATTTGTAACAAAATTGTATCCTTGTATAGTCTCAACACTTTTATTTCATCAACAGTCCAACGTTTCGGCCATTTCGGCCATCCTCAAGGACAATATAAATATTTAACAGCTTATATTATATATTCATTTGTAACATTAAAAACAATACCATTATCACTAATAATATAACATATCTTCAATATAAATTCTCACCTCACATCAAAATTTAAAAATTGTTTTGCAGCTTTTCTGCCCAGGTCATTAATTATAAGTTAAACACACCCTATGAAAAAGTCAATTATTAGAGAGTCATATTTATTATTAATAAGCTTACCTAAGCTTATGTGCAGTTACCTATTTTTTAAAAATTCATAAATATTTAAAACTTTTAATTTTACTACCACACTATCACTACCATATAAACAAACTATTTATAACCTTCCACTCACTCAGGTCAGCCTTGTTTTTAATTTAATTTAAAACTGCATTTTGGGGTGAACATGGTATTTATTCCAATTATCAAAATTCATAATAAAATTAATTGTAAATACTAATAAAAATTTCTGCAATATTTTTCATAAATTTATTTTGGTTAAAATCTCTGCATAATGTTTGTTTAAATTCTTAGTATCTGTTTTAAAATTAACTGTATAATTGATGTTCTCTGATATATAAATTGACTCAAGTATTTTTCTTTTGAACATATTATCTTTGTTATCATATTATAATATTATCATTGTCTATTTTATTTTTATACTATTTTATTTCTTCTTTTCATTTATATATAA
>NW_027114648.1:133091-136359 GCF_000696795.3 Halyomorpha halys
AGTGAACTATTTATTTTGTTTTCATGTGACCGCACCCCTGAACTTCTTAATAATCTATTATATTTCTTTTACGAATCTATTTCCACCCATTATCCACTTCTTTATTCTTTATATTATCCGAACAACGTTTCGGACTCCTCTGCCCATTATCAAGTTAGTATTATTAATTAGAGGACTTAGATCATTTTTTTTGTTTACATTTGTTATAGCGCGGAGGTATGCTGTAGGAGGTGACTTGGTAAGTAAAATAACAAACAAAATATTATTAAAAAAAAAAGAAAAGAAAAACAAACAAAATAATCAAATCAAAAATAAAATTTAAAAAATACATGAATCTTTGTATACAAAAGAACAAAAAAATAAATATAATGAGATGCTAATAAGAAATATGAATAAGAGTGTGTGTGGATCAATATGTGAATAATAAAAAAAAAGTAATTATGTTTTTAAATAATGTTAAGAAAAAAAAATAATGTTAATTAAATTTATTGTAAAAAAAAAAAAAAATAAACTCTGTAATTAGGTGATAACCAGAGTTGAGCAAGAATTAGCTATAGTTGAAACAAATAGTTAAAATTGTCATGGATACGATATTTATTAATCAATGGTTCATTCATAAATAAGTCCGTATCCATGACAATTTCAGCTATTAGTTTCAACTATAGCTAATGTTTTCCAATTTCTTGATAACAGAGACCTACTAACCTGTTGAAGGTAAGTTATATTGTTATTGTGTTTAGTTAGACTTTATTTTTAAAGAATAGTTGTTGTCTTGAGATTACATGTTTTTGTAAGTAAATTGCAATTTTATAAAATTTTAATTGGAAACTGTTTTGATAATTTATTTATTTAAGATTATATAACTTTGGAAATTGGCCAGTAAAAGATCTTTTTTAATGAATTGTGACTAGTCAATAATTGAGGTATGTTCAAAAATATTAGTGTTTTGTGCGAGGGAGTAATGTAATAAGCTGAAAAAAAATCTCTAGGTTCTCTCCTTGATAATGGCCTAAGGGCAATTGCACGAAATTCTGGCCTAAAGTTATAAGGAATATTATTTTAATCGATAGTGAGTGGAGTGACTCAATGGTTAGGCACTGTGCTACTAACTCCTAATTACTAACTGTTATAATTATTTATTCTGTTACTGTAGCCATGAGTCAACCTTGTGAGTTCGGAAACCCTCCAGGTTCCACTCAGCCTCATAAAGTGGGGAAAAATCTAACCAAATCATCTCCTTGCCCCACCGTTAGTCTAGTCTTAGTACTCCCTTAGTAAATAATGAATCCCTGATCCTTCATGCATTGTAGCGGTATAATTACATTACATTAGGAAGAAAACACAAAACGTGCTATTTTGTACAATAAAGTAAGTGGTATATGAATGTTTCTTCCATGTTGTGACGCTAGGGAACAAAAGATGCAATTGCACAAAAATTTAGTCTATTCATAAACTCAGTCGAACTAATAGTTTAGTCGTCTTCATGATTGAATCAGTATAGTTTTTGAATGAGTATCATTCTAACGGACCATTAGTAAGAATCAGTCGGGCTAATTATGCAGGCGTCTTCATGATTGAATGATTCTAATTTTTGAATGAGTGTCATTATGACTGGCCATGAACGTATTTCAGTCAAGCTCTTTGTGTAGGGTAAGGGGGTGACGGTAACAGCGTGGTAACGTTAGGTAGGTTGCGAGTTCGAGTCCCCGGCCATATCCGGGATTTTTTCAAGCTTATAACTATACAATACTCACTCACAGCCTCCCCCCGGGCATTTGTGAGGTCCGTCAGCCAATGGGTGGCATTCACAAAAATAGGCGTGAGAGTGACGGACCCACCCTATCGATGATTATCTTGATAAATTATATTGCTTTCTAAAGCAAACTTCCCAAAAATATATCGAAACTAAATAAAGCTATAATAACTAAATAAATAAATTTTTTACAAAGGTATCTGCTGTAAATTAAATTTATGTTTAAAATATATTCCAATGATCGTATCAATCAATAAGGTATTTTATACCTTTGATTTTTAAGTTTTAATAAATCTTCCAAATCCTTGATGCTCCTTATTACGTTATAAATGAACTCATTCACAAAGACCTTAACATCCCATTCGTTGCAGATTTGGCCCAAAACAGATATGCGTCTTTTCCCCGTCCCCGTCTTTTCCCCCATCCTAACCCATTAATTCTTAATCTTTCATCCTTAACAATCCCTGATAATCCTCCGAGGCGTCTGACAAGAAGATGGCCACGGGACCTTCTAATTTAAATTAATGTTTGAAGTACCACCAATGGGTGGTTCCTTCCCAAGATTTTCAAGTGTATATGAAACATACAACATATTTACCTATTGTATTATTTTGTACAGTTGTAAATTACATTAAATAAATGAATAAAAAAAAAAAAATTGCTATGAACTCTAAATTAATGTTTAGGAATTGGTTCATGATCAGAGCTGGGTATAATTTTTTTTAAATAATAGATTAAAGAATAAAGATAAAATTATCTAATATTTGATCCTTGAAACAAACATGACCACATTGTCCTTAATACGAAAATAATTGTTTTTTAATTTTTCTCTAATCACTTATCTTAGACAATTATTTTAATAAAAAAACATTGGACTGATAAGAATTCAGGAATTTTCTTTTAAAAATTATCAGGTCCACTTGTTAAATAGTTGACATTTTTTTTTTTTGGCCTGTTTTGACAAATAAAAATTTCTTTTTATTGTGTAATATCATATTCTGTGTAATATCATATAAATTTAAAAATTTGTAACTAATTATACTTATAAACGATGGTAATAGGTATCATATATCATATCATTCACACCATATATATAAATATATAAATTTAATTATAACATAATAAGAAATAGAAGAAAATAAAATAATAATAGAAACTAAATAAATAAACAAAATTAAGTATACATATATTACCTGAAGTAAAATAAAATTTTAAACACAATCATTCCTAAAATAAAAATTGTATGGCCGAAACTTATTATATTGATTTAAAAATTGAATATAAAAACCAAGTGATTTATAGGTTTGTATTTAATTTTTAATCCACACACAAGACTGAAACGACAAGAAACTGCTCGTAGATTCCAGTGAACTATTTATTTTGTTTTCATGTGACCGCACCCCTGAACTTCTTAATAATCTATTATATTTCTTTTCAAGAATTTATTTTATACTATTAATCCACTTCTTTATTCATTAACACCTGAACAATGTTTCGGACTCCTCTGCCCATTAT
>NW_027114648.1:136444-142362 GCF_000696795.3 Halyomorpha halys
ACTTCCTATTCACTACAAAAAATTAGTATACACTACAATAATCAGACCAATTTGGACATATGGAATTGAGCTCTGGGGCTCCACCAAACCATCAATTCCTCCCGTATCCAATCCTTATAATCCAAAATCCTACGTAAAATCCTTGATGCTCCTTATTACGTTACAAATAAACTCATTCACAAGGACCTTAACGTCCCATTCGTAGCAGATTTGACCCAAAACAGATATGCGTCTTTTCATTCCAAACTCCTTAACCATCCTAACCCATTAATTCTTAATCTTTCACCCTTAACAATCCCTGATAACCCTCCGAGGCGTCTGACAAGAAGATGGCCACGGGACCTTCTAATTTAAATTAATGTTTGAAGTACCACCGATGGGTGGTTCATTCCCAAGGTTTTCAAGTATATATATGTATGTTTCATATTTATTATAACATATTTACTTATTGTATTATTTTGTACAGTTGTAAATTGCATTAAATAAAAATAATAAAGTATTTAATTTTTAAAAAAAGATTTCTGAAAATTTCATCCAAAAGTTGTTAAAACCTATTTTTCCTATAGTAGGCTAACTAGGTCATTTATCTTTAAACAAATATATTTATCAATTAATATTAAAGTTTCTTTAAATAATTTTCTAAAGATCGTTATCTATATACAATTATTTAAAATCCTTATTGTTATCAATTTAATTTCTAACAATTTTACATTCATTATACATGGAATATATAGTAAGGGAAAGCAAAATATCTAATTCGAGTTTTCAATGGAAATACGTATTTTGAGATTAAAATTAAGGAAGATAAAAAAAATACAAACAAAACACAATTAAAATTAATAGGAAAATTAAAATAAATTATAAAATTATACAATGAAACATAATTTGAAAAAGGAAAAAATAAATATATAAAATGATGATATTAATAAAAAAAAAAATATTGTTATAATTCTTCGTTGAACACAGTTTATTAGCTTGCCTAACTAAACTGTAATCTTACATCTGCAATTGCTTTCCTAGGACTTTAATCTGTTCCAACTGTAACAATATCATCGACTACCATGAACCAGAACACTGCAATAGGTCGGTTCCCTCTGAAAGCTTTCTAACCGTTGGCGGTTCGAATCCGTTTTAAACTTTCTAAACCTTATGCAACGGCTGCTCTTGAGAAACGGTTTTCAAGATATGGTGGTTAGACTGAAAGTGCCATGTCTCCTAGAATGGAGCAATGGTTAGAGCTACTTTCTAGCAACTTTCGAAGGATGTTAAGCAAATCCATGTATTGTTGGTCGATGGATTAAAATAGACATTGACGTAGGAAGTGACTAAAGTTTTGTTACGCTCTTTTCGGACAATATTACAACCTCTAGGCTAGTTGAAGTAACAAGACATCCTTAGAGAAATGTCGCGTTTCAGTTTTATTACTTAGATGCCGTCTACAGCGCGTTAATTAATTGCTAGTATCTCCCAACATGAGTAGCATTCCTACTTATGACCATCTTCTCATGTCGCCAATTTTATGTAACCGTAATTTGTAAGAATGTGAAAGTTTTACTAACTTTATGGTCATTCCATTTAGGCATGATTTTTGAATTTTCAACATAAGCCATATCTTGGCAAGCAGAGTATCCCTGATAATGAATTAGTTATGAATGAAGTGCTTTCTGGTACCTCAGAAACCTGATGACGATGTGCATAAACAAATAGGTGGTAGGTATTCGAGGGTAAGCGTTCCTTCCTGAAACTAAAACCTCACTTGAGAGAACTCTCGCGGCGAAGTGCTGATCATCATAACTGGACCCTATGGTCATACACGATTTCCAATCACAGGATCATAGCCTTCTGTGTGGTGGAGCAGGAAGGCGGCGCCTTAGCAATGGACAAGGGCTTTGGAACCCCATCAGTGAACGAAAGAGCCTTTTCCAGTAAATTGGAAGGAATGGTTGACAGAAAATAGGAAGAAATGGTTATGAAGGAAGAGTCAGAGATAGCTAGAGCGAGTATTACCTTCTAACGTCGCAGGGAGAGTTCACGCCTAGCTCTGGCACTTTTTAAAAGTTTTCTACAAGGATCAGGATTGCAGAGAGAGTATAAGTAACTATTGGGAATACCGAAACGGAGCGCGTCACCAGAGGAAAAAGTTTAAAAACGAGTTAATTATAGTGGAAGCTCTGGGGAATCTCGTACAATGTGGCACTGGGGAAGATCAAGCAGCTACAGATGAGGGCCGCTATATAGGGTACGAGGTGTCCAGGCAACCATCCTAAAGGAGACTGCAAAGCTGTATACTTCACATAACCTAAAAATGATCCAGGGTACTGCCGATGTTATGGTATGATGTACAACTGTATACCCACTCAGTTACCGACCTATGTCAAACAAAGGATGTATAAGAGCTTATAAGATATTATTAACTTTACTGGTTGTCGTGTTTTGATTAAAATTTTTATGTCCAGTTTGTTTTCCAAATCATCACAAAATTTGTTCCAGTAAACTCGACCTATAATCAATAAAGAATGAGAGGGCTTAGGAACGAAGGTCGAATGTAAGAAGAGTTTAACAAAATTGTGGTCTGAGGAAAGTTTATCCAGTGATTCGATAACGGTCCGGGAAGAGAAAATTTAGGAAGTGATGAATATATCTAGAATATCAGGATATTTTTTGACGAATTAGATTCCTAAAAAAACATCCTTAATTACGGTCGGCATAAAGCAGCGGGGAACTTGAACACCTCCAGTCGGCGGAGTAGAAGCGGGTGGAGGGGGGGGCTCTCGAGGGCTGGCTGAGGTCCAGAGAGATGAAGGCCATCGCACAGTTCTTCATCTGCCCTATAGCGTACTCTTGAAGCTTCGCCAGATAGTGTTCGCAGGCGACACCTCGCTGAAATCCAGTCTGATAGCGAGTAGGTTGGTCGATGTACGACATGTTACACTCTCACAAGAGGAGATCATAACACAAAAAAAAGGCAATCCTTACCCGCCGAACCCGCCCAATAAGTAGGGCTTATAATGGTTTTGGCAAATCTAATTTTTTTTTTATTGTTTCAAATAGTAAAAATTTTATTTACATATTATAAAATTTTCAAATTTATTCCTCGAATAGGTTGTGTAGGCTTAAATCACAGAAGGAAATATAAATATGCGGAAATACCTTCAATGTAAAAAAAAATGAAAGTTCCACTTGTTCTTCCCATGAAGACTATGCTGGATAAAAACGCTTCTCCATGAAAAACACTAATACATTACGGTCATTACCAAAACGACATTGAAAACATTTATAATAAATGGCTCAATGAAATCCGAAGCTAGTGAAAAAAACGAATCTCCTGGCTTATTAACTGAACTGACTACACATTGTTCCTCCTAATGGAAACATGATTTCCAGACTGTAAGCCAATAATTTTATATACGTTCTCAAATCTAGCAATAGCAAAGCATTGCCGCTAAGTTATAAAACATGGTTACTAACAAAAAAGAACGTTTTGGGAAATCGATCATAGAGTTTTGAAAATATTATTTGGTACTTTACTCGAACAAAACTCACAAAATTATCTTGCGCTATTATTGCGAATTTAAACTTTTATCATGTGCTACTCACTTTTATTATGTGATGGGAGCGCGGTGGCACTGTGGTAAGGCACATCGCTATTAACTCCAAGTACCCGGGTTCGAATCCGACTGGGCAGATACTTGTTTTCTATTACACTCTAGCCGTGAGTCAACCCTATGGTTTATAAAGCCCTCCTGAGAACCACCCAGCCTCATAAAGTGGGTACCCTTAAATGGAGAAAATCTCGTGGTTGGACGTGATCTTGAAAAAATTATCTCCCTGTATAACCGTTTTTCTAAAAACAGAGCTTACAAAGTACTGAACCCATGATCCCTAATGGATCGTAGGGCTTCATATTGTTAGGGGAGCGCGGTGGCATTGTGGTAAGGCACGATGCTACTAACTCCAAGAACCCGAGTTCAAATCCGGCTGTGGCAGAAGATAGTTTTCCCAGTGGGTTCTGGAGTCCTCCTGGGGTTCCCCCAACCTCATTAATCGGGTAAAAATCTGGCGGTCGAGCGTGATTCTGATCAAATCAAATCCTTGAACAACCGTTGGTCTAGTAAAAGTACTTCCTTAAAAAGTACGGCACCCTTAACCCTTCATGGCTTGTAGCAGAACAGATTTTAATTTTAATTATGTGCTATTCATAACATTTTTTACTTAAAAAAAAATACTTACCCTTTAAGTTAATTACCCTATAATTAAAAAAAAAATCTTTACCGCTACAATCTATGAAGGTTCAAGAGGTAGAAAGTACTCTTACTGGATCAACGGTTGTGCAGGGAGGTGATTTGGTCAGAATTTCTATCGCTATTTAGACTAAATAACGAAGAGGCCGTAAAACGTCTGAAGTAGAGTACTACCATGTTTTTTTCACCGAAACAGATAAAAAATTACAGAAATCTTTTCTTAGGAGCAACTTGGATCCGATTTATAGTTGCACTCATACACGAAACCATAGCCCGGGTCTTTAGCATTATTATCATCAAGAGCTCATGTCAGAACTGTTACTGACATTGAAAATATTCGATTTAATTTTTTTTATCATTTATTGCCGTTAAGGAATCAGATATTAGCAAAAATGCCAGATACCATGTTTTACCTTATTATACAAAGTAAAATAATTGTCCATGTTATAGACATGGCCTTTGAGCAGGAAATAGCTGTGCTAAGATTAAATGCAATGTTGGCGAGAAATGCTGAGACATGATGGCAGGATCGTGTTTCCTTCTTCGTCATTCTCAGCAACAGAAGCCATTACTGTACTAAACCTCCATTTCTACTAGTTTTCGAAGTACATTCGAAAAGATGTATGTACAGTTTTAACTTTTCCGAATATGGCCGAAAAAAAAAATTATATGCTGTAAGATATTAATTTTAAGTTAATCTTAACTGAAGTAATCTAAACGGAATTCTACCACCTAGGTTTTGGTCTGTACCCGTAAGCTTAGCTTATTTATTTTCTGATATCATACTCTTATTATATAAAAGTAAAAGTATAATAGAAAAATTTGGTGATGATACTAACGATACTAAAGATGATGATAATAATGTACGACATTTCACAATTTCACAAGAAGAGATTATAACACAAAAAAAGGCAATCCTTCCCCGCTAGACCCACCCCGCTAGACCCCCAGGGAGAAACGGTCCTATATCACTTTTGAAATATTAGCTTAAAACGGGAAGAGGAGACTTTAAGATAGTTAAAGCGAGCAATATTTAACAAACGCCTGAAATTAAAAAACCAGTATTTTATGATTTGTCAATAATTATGAAAAGCTAATTATTAATAAAATGGTCAGGGTTGCGGCCAAAAGAGAAACAGAAATAGTTCACATTTTAGTTTCAAGGACTTTGATAGAATAAAGTGTGCGAAGCTAACAACTTGAACAGCCCTGATGATGCTCTACATATTGGAGCGAAACGTTGGAAAATAAATAGTTGGAAACTATTTCTATTTCCCTTTTGACCGCAATCCTGACCATTTTCTTCATAATTTGAAATTATACGGTCAATTATTTATATATGTAATTATTATAAGCATTTAAAACAGCGGTAATTGCATTATAAATAATAAAAATATATATCAAAAAGCCTGCTGAGTGCATGGCACTTATTGCTTCGGTCAGAATATTTTACGTAAAACTTTATTTTTATAAACTTTATGTCGTTGTTCTTCTCTCAGCGTAAGAGGCCACGCTTCACATCCATAATGAGTAGTGGAAGGATAATAGTTGAGTAAATTAACTATTACGTTTTTTTAATAGAATCGGCGAGCTAAGCAATTTCGAGATTGAAAATTAACAAGCATTTCCTGCCTTTAATCGCGCTTTTATATTCCTACCTAGTATCTTTTGGTTTTA
>NW_027114648.1:143947-144695 GCF_000696795.3 Halyomorpha halys
TATTAAAACGATATAACATATAACATGGTTGAGAGTACGTTAAATGGAGAATGACGTCACGCAACAGACCTACTGAGCTCGTCATTTTCTTTGATGTGTTAGGTTACTTGCCAATATATATTTTTTTTTTTGTGTTAGTATTGTTTTGGATGTTTTTATAACTAATAAAGCAATAGATGACAATAATAATAATATTGTAATGACAGTTGTCAGTTGGCTCATCTTGATTCTCTTCCTCACCAGTTAAAAGATCAACAAGACACTCAGTAGACAAACTTTCACACAACTCCCAATTTAGGCATGTAATAAATTACTTTAATCCAAACTTAGAAGTAAACAATAACATGAAGTTTAGGAAGGAAAGGTTATAAAACAAGTTGCTCAGAAGATCCACTAGGAGCTCTTGTGCATTTAACATTTAAATAGGGCAGCTCAAAATCCTATACTTATGACCTTAAACATGGTAATACATTTTACATTTAACACAACAGCATGAATACCCCTATTATGTGTTTGGGTAATTAAATTAACAGGTATTCAAAAGAAAATACTGAACAAAAGTTGGATGTATAGGTTATGTAATCTACCACCTAATTTGCAGATATTTCAGTCTCTTTTCATTTCCATCTTTATTCAGTTCTTATTTATAATGAAAATAGCGTAAACCGAATGTAATATGCAGTCAAAAGAACAAAGCAAACATTACTAACGCATTTTTTGTTTTGTATGACCCCCTTTTTGTTGAGAG
>NW_027114648.1:144745-148696 GCF_000696795.3 Halyomorpha halys
GACGTCACGCAACAGACCTACTGAGCTCGTCATTTTCTTTGATTCGTGAGGTTACTTGCTAATAGTTTTTTTTTTTTTGTGTTAGTATTGTTACTGCAATAGATGACAATAATAATCATAATGTAATGACAGTTGTCAGTTGGCTCATCTTGATTCTCTTCCTCACCAGTTCAACAAGGCACTCAGTAGACAAACTTTTACACAACTCCCAATTTAGGCATGTAATAAATTACTTTAATCCAAACTTAGAAGTAAACAATAACATGAAGTTTAGAAAGGAAAGGTTATAATACAAGTTGCTCAGAAGATCCACTAGGAGCTCTTGTGCATTTAACATTTAAATAGGGCAGCTCAAAATCCTATACTTATGAAATTAAACATGGTAAAACATTTTACATTTAACAAAACAGTATGAATACCCCTATTATGTGTTTGGGTAATTAAATTAACAGGTATTCAAAAGAAAATCCTGAAAAAAAGTTGGATGTATAGGTTATGTAATCTACCACCTAATTTGCAGATATTTGAGTCTCTTTTCATTTCCATCTTTATTTTGTTCTTTTTTATAATGAAAATAGAGTAAACCGAATGTAATATGCAGTCAAAAGAACAAAGCAAACATTACTAACGCATTTTATTTTTTTTTTGTATGACTCCCTTTTTGTTATTTCTGACATACGAGAGAGGGAGGTTAGGGGGGGGGAGTTGGTTATCTACAGGGTACAACCCAATTCTAACATCATGGTGAGGGGTCAAATTTTCATTTTTTGAGACCGCCACAGAGACAAAAGTCGTCCCCACAGGCCGGATTCGAACTGGTGCCGCTGCAGTTCCCAGGTTGCAAAGACCTAGTCTTCAATTCCCTGAGTTACAAACAGTATGTATTACCAAGAACTTGTACAAGTCTTGGAATTGTAGCAAGTGACAAACGTGTAGATCCATCATAAAAGTGCTCGATATCTCCACTTGGTTAAAGACAGCCCTGATAACACACATCTTCGAATTTTGATTAAGATGTTTAGAGAGCCCCACAACTTGGCTAAAACGGACCCCCAAAATTATGCCTACGCCATCTCGTAAACCAATAAACTATAAAACGAAATTAAATTAAGATTTATCGTAACTAATCGTTAAAATTGTCTTCATTACTTACTTAGATTTTTTTTTTTTGAGCTCCTTTACATTGTGCACTCCTGGGGTCTGGTGGGTCTGGTAGTAAATCCAATTCAACCTCGCCCCCCCCTCTCATTGAAAGGCACAGACTTGAAGTAGAGAGCCCTTCAGATGTGCCTCAAGAGCTTGCTACCTGCGGGCCCAGCCTTTGTTGGCACAGGTCTCTCTCAGTCAAACCATAAAGCTAGTTACGACCAAGAGTAATTAATAAGACTTTATTATATACTTCGTAAAAAGTTTATCGACATAGCTGACCTTATCGTCAAGGCAAAACTTAAGAGCATTTTTGAGACAGTTATTTTGTTAACCAGGTTGCCTGGAAGTGAGATAACTTTCGCGCTAGTTGGTAGGTCGCGCTAGTGTTATTGAAAATACAAATCAAATATTGGTTAAACTTGATAATTATTACGTTTTTTATCAAAGTTTTCTGTTTTTTTTCTTTCCATTACGTAGGCACATCTAAGGTAAGTAACATTTATCATGTGATAGATACCATAAAACTATAACAATTTTTAATAAAATCCATTTTTTCAATTCATTTCAAATTTCATTCACAAGAACAAATTATTATTATTAAATAAACTGCCCATAATAATGAATCAAAAGGCCGTATTTAATGTAAACTTAAATAACTTAAGTTTATATAAAATAAATATAGAACTTGGAAAAATGTCTTGATTTCAATGATTATTTTTTTCATTGGTGCAATTACGTTGAAATTGTTGTTTCAGTGTGAACAAAAGAAGCTCGAATTTCTCACCTAGAGGGGAGGAAATTCTTTTAGGATTGGCCAAAAAAATATACCATAGCCATCGAATACTAACACAATCAAACCCAAACTACGTGCAAGTAACCTAACACAACAAACAAAATTGTTGCGTGACGTCATTCTCCATTTAACAGACCTAGTAACAGACACTCAACCATGCTAAATGTTATAACATTTCATCATACTAAAAGGAGGAAATATTTCTCCATTTAACATGTTAAACTAAAGATCATGAATACTCCTAGTGTAAGCAGGAAATAACATGAATTTCAAGTCTTTATCCCAGCATTTATATTTGTAATTCAATTTAGTGCCTCTTCAAAAACTAAATTAATCAAAAATTATATATAAAATAAAATATTTCACTGTTACCAAAAATGTAAAATTGTAAAATATGACACGGTGAATACTAAAAACGTTTTTATATAATTGAGAAAAAATATAGAAAGAGACATAAAAAAATCAGGGTAATAAATATATGTTAATAATTAAAACTGAAATCATAATAAAGAAAACAATATAAAAGAGACAATGAAAAGCTTGAAAATAAAATAAATTGAAATTGCACTCCCGAAGGGGAAAACATCAGTCCTGATGATGATTATATGATAATATAAAAAAGGACGAATGTGTTGATACAACATAACATATTGATTTGAAAATTAAATCGGACGGTGAGTCTGAAGCATCGTCAAAATGATAATAAAAAGATGGCAGATGTTTTTAAGGGTAATTTTATTTCAGGGAAATTGTTATATATAGAGACATGAACCTGAACTAAAATGTAAAGTTCTGTATTACATAGGGTGTTTCAGGGTTGAGTATCCAAACTGAAAATATGAATTATTGATCTCAAAACAAGAAAAGAATTCTTCATGTCCATTAGTACTTGGTTTGGGAGATATTAACCTCTAAAAATTTTCAATGTTATGAATTATTTAGTTTAAAATAAAAAATAATTAATACGTTTTTAAACTTTTTTATTAATGAAATGTAAACATTAACAAACAAATTGTAAACCTACTGACTAACCTACAGTATCCTTTAATAATGTTGCTCTAATTCCTGTCGAACAGATCCGCTACCTTGGACTAAATCTGGACAAAGGACTAACTAGGAATCCTCACACACAACTGAAAAGACAGGAAACTGCACGCCGATTCCGATTACTGCACTTAATAGACAAATGGTCTAAACTTGTCCAATACAAAAGACTGATCTACATGACTATAAGGCCTATCTGGATATACGCAGTCGAGCTTTGTGGCTTCTCTAATTCTCTCTAATCTTCCTCATATCCAATCCAAAATCTGTCGCAAAATCCTTAATTTTTCACAAACGAAGTCATCCATCAGGACCTCAATATTTCATATGTTGCCGATTTGGCCCGAATCAGATATCAATCCTTCCATTATAAGCTCCCTAAAGACCCAAACCCACTAGTGTCTAAATTTTCTTCCTCTTTCATTCCTGACAATCCTACGAGGCTTCTGAAAAGAAGATGACCTCGATACCTTGTAATGTAGAATTATTATTGGAGTGCTGCCTATGGGTAGTTTCTCAACACGTCTGTATCATATCATGATGATTTTATAACAACTTTACTGAATGTATTAGTATGTACAGTTGTAAATGTTAATGAAGATATAATAAAAATAAATAAAAGATTAATAAAAAAGTCTCCCAGAGATCATGTATAATGTATAAGTGCTAACTTATTTTGATCATATGGCACCAAACATTTTAATGATAAGGTATCTGTTGTAAATTATCTAATTATCGATCAACCTAATCGAGAGCATAGATTAGCTTAGAGGCCTCTACTCTACAGAGCATTGTAAGTGGTTCAGTGAAGAAGGAGGAACGGTTAATCCTGATCCTGTTGTACCAAGTCTGGAAGAACGAGAACGTCTTTCAGAATATGAAACTATGGCTATTCAAAAAATATTTTAAATACCTTCTTTCAGTACTATAGTCATTTGAAACACGTGGAATGCCGTTTTTCAATT
>NW_027114648.1:148746-153121 GCF_000696795.3 Halyomorpha halys
TCAGAATATGAAACTATGGCTATTCAAAAAATATTTTAAATACCTTCTTTCAGTACTATAGTCATTTGAAACACGTGGAATGCCGTTTTTCAATTTCAAGCGCTTTGGGGTGGTTCCGCTGGAGAAGGATGGTCTTTTTTTGTGTTATAATCTCCTCTTGTGAGATTGTGACATGTCGTATATCGACCAACCTACGCGCTATAATTGTCTGTTTGAAATATCAGATTTCATGCCGTTTTTCAATTTCAAGCGCAGTTTAAATATTGCTCGATTTAACTATCTTAAATCTGCTCTTCCCGTTTTAAGTGAATTAATACCAGTTATTTTTCCTCCCCACCTCCATCATTTTGTGCATAAAATGACACTATTATCAGATACGAGACAATTATTGAAGAACATTCAACACTCTAGAACAGTGTTTTCCAAAGTAAAGAACGTGCCTAAGGGTAGGACAAGTCCCCTTAGCTGGATTCGAACTCCCTTAGCTCGATGTCTCAACTCCCTCGGCTACAAACGGCCTACAACTAGTACTGCTATGCCTGAACTTGTTCTCGACCGCAGATATTTCCCCCAATTCCTTGGAAAACCCTTCTCCCAGACCACTCTCACTCTCCCCAGTTATTTTTCCTCCCCACCTCCATCATTTTTTGCATAAAATGACACGATTTAACTGATACGAGACAATTATTAAAGAACATTCAACACTCTAGAATAGTGTTTTCCAAAGTAAAGAACGTGCCTAGGAGTACGGGAAGAGAAATGGGTGTACGCGTTTCACTGGGATTTACTATATAGAAGAACTAAATATATTATTTATTTATTGCGATGTCGGTGGTTTGACCTTATCTAAGTCATGTGTTTTATACCAATCACAAGGCTGTGTTGAGCGTTAGGTACAAGGCTGAAGGTAATTGAAATCATCAGGAAAGGAGTTATACAAGGTGACCCTCTGGCCTGCTTACTCATCAATATGGTAATGAGAAACTCTTCAGGTGAAGATACAAACTTCAGGCGCGGTTTAGAACAGATCAGTACAGATGGTAACACGTAAGTTCGGATTAAAGAAAATATTAAGAAAAATGGTGTAAAAAATAAACAATATGAATGTACAAAACTATTTTTATTTATTTAACTGTTTTTGGACGTTTGACAGTTTGAAGCTTAATTTTTTTTTTTTTTCATCAGGTGCTATAACTCTTATAACGTCGCTAGTCTATAACCTTACATTGGGCGGTTACACTTTTGTTTTCTTTTATATCCCTAGAAATGCTAAGTGATTATACAATTTGTTAAAATTATAAGATTGTTCGTTTATAAGTGAAAAAAGTATTAATAAAAAAAATACTCTTTGTATGAATATATAAAACATAGGTGATAAAAAAAGAGTAAAATTCACCAACAAAATTGGTATTATACATATTTCTACTATTAATTAAATTATAGAATCAAATCATTTATACAATAGATATTATGCAATCACAATTCCCACAAAATGTATTATGAACACTTCCATAGGAATAAGATTACCCCATATCGATTTTTTTTTAATACACTTTTTTTTTAAACAAAAGTGTTATTGCCTGTTGACTTACTTTACTTTTGCATGTTTTTTCCCTCATTGGGTTGCCTGGCTAAGTCAGAGCGTCCCTCCACTTCTCTCTATCCCACCAATCTTCCTCATCAAGTCCCCTACCGGCCATGTCCTCCTCCATGCAGTCCTTCCACCGAGTTCGGGGTCTTCCTCTCCTCCGTCTTCCTGGTTGTTCCCGTTACAGAAGTTTCTCCGGCCACCTACGTCCTGGCATCCACTGACAGTGCCCATACCATTGCAGTCTGCTCCTTCCATTCCTCTCCGGAATTCCTTCGGTCACCTCTAGCCTGCTTCTAATATCCTCATTCCGGATTATACCCAGGCGGAATCCTAATAATCCTCAGGTATCTCCTCCAGAAATCCATCTCTGCCTCTTGTAGTTTGGAGTAGAGTCCTGGGTTAAGTGTCCATGTTTCTGCGGCGTAGTTAAGTGAGGGCTCAACAATACTTCTAAAAATTCGCCTTTTGTTGTCCGTTGAGATGACCGTATTCCAGAAGACTGGGTGCAACATTCCACTCAACCTTCTAGCAAGATCAGCTTTCCTCTAAACTTCTGGTTCCGACTCATCGTTCCTGCTGTTCCGTTTGCCTGCAGAGTTTTCTAAAAAAAAGCAACTTTTTTTACGCTAGTTCGGATTACTGGAGTGTTAGGAGTACCGAAATAAGGATAACAGAGATTACATTGTATTACTATCATATATTGCTGTCGGTTCCTTATGGGAACCGACCTAATGTTATTGGAAATTTATTATATACGTCTCTGAATCAAAAACAAGATACAAAAGACTTGCTAAGGTATATTGGGTGGGATTGGTTATTTTAAACATTTTTTTTTAAATTTATTTAATACCAGATTGGCTTGGTGGGCCTTACATGTTTAATGTTACAGGTACATTGTTTTTTTAAAACAATTGATCATGAGGGGGAGGGTATAGTCTTATATAAAAGACACTCCTAATTATACACAATGTTATAAACAAAACAAAAAATTTTCTGAAGCCTGGCCGGACTTCAGTCTTCGGGTTGCGGTATGATTTCCCAAGTTGTAGGTCACTGCTCCTTTACTTGTAGGTAACTGTGAGTGGAACTTCATGAACTTTTTCTTTATGTAATCCTTTATTAAGATTTCTCTTTTTCTATTTGTAATCTCCGAAGGAATTGGCTGTTTTTTACAAACCAAGGAGCATCCACTGCAATTCTTATGACTGTATTTTGGAAAGATTGTATTTTTTTTTTCTTTTCGTAAAGGATGCCACTTCTTCACAGCCATACATTAAAATTGAATATCTTTTCAAAAGGTATCGAGTCATCTAATTTACTTACTGCTATGTTTCATACCTGTTGCCAATAGGATGCCAGGATATCAGGATAATTAATGATGGAAAATATGCAGAATAATTTATATAATTCGAATTATTTGAGTCCTTAAAACTATTACAATTGGATTACCTTTCCAAAGACATAGCCTGTTTACCAGTTACAAATTAGATATCTACATACAATATTGTTACCAATGAATACATAATATATTAGGAAGTTATATTGGGTAATTAATGGGTCATTATTGGGTAGTATAAGCCTCAACGCTACATAAATGAAACAAGTATTTATTTATAGTTTTAATATACCTATCCAGTCCAATTATTGATTCATTACCTCAATATGATAAATTCCAAACTCTCCTTCCTCTCCTTTATTATCTTTATTTTCCTCATTCATTTTAATCTTACCACCTTAAATCATGCACCATCATGCAAATGTATTTCAATAGTATTAAAATCTTTAAGTAGGTTACTGCAAGCAGAGGTGATTCCTACCAACTGCAATGGAATCTCTTTGGATTATAGATAACGGTGTTTGTTTAACTTACTTAGTAGGGAGTGTGCAGTGTATCTTTTTGTTTTTTTCACCTATCAGCTGGTCTACCCCTCTTCGATTTATTTCACCTCTGTCTACATCTCTATCAACTTCATAAATTCACTTGCCCAACTCTGTTACAAAATCTCTGTTAATCTACATTTTGAACTCTGCCAGTATCTCACCTTGTCTTAATGCATATCTTTCTGTTGCTATAGCCCACATTATAACATCAATAGTAATTAACTAACACTATTATTAATTAAAACCAATAGTAACTTGTAATCACTACTTAAATCTACTATTGTAATTTATTAATGTTTTTTATCCAGACTTCTTTAGATTAGTTTTATTTTGTAGTATTCTATAGTATCCTTTAATTTTCATTTATTTCCTTATTAAACTTTCCTTTTATTGATCTAATATATTTTTATCTATCAAAGAAGTTTCCTTATGTTTTTTTTTCTATTTTAAATATTTTATCATTTTTCTTGTAGTTTTCTATCTTTTAAATTTTCTACTATTTTAGATCTTATATATTATTAATTTTTACATTAAATATTGTTTTAATTTATTCTGTATTTTATCAATCATATTATAGTGCATGTTCATATTTTCCTTCTTTTTTTCCTTCTCTCTCTCTCTTTCACCCATTATCTTATCTTTATTGTCACATCCATTTGCAGGAATATTTAAATTTTCTATTTCTAATTTTTTACAGATGATAAGCTATTATAAGCTTTTTTTTCTACATAATAAGCATGATTCAGATAGATGATCTTGCCATAAAATATGTTTACATTATATCTGAATATCAAGCTAGATAGGTGAAAAGCTGCAAGTAGTGATGCATGCCGTGGTATGTGGTTATGTTATGTGATGAGGTAATCTCTTCATTTCGGTCCACTTGAAGTGTCCTCCTCCGCT
>NW_027114648.1:153583-153857 GCF_000696795.3 Halyomorpha halys
TGTGTTCCACTCCATTAGCTCTTTTTCGGATCTCTTTAGAGGACTGTGCGTTGAAAGGTGTCGTTGTTCCTCCTGAAAATCTAGGCGATATTTAATCCTTTGATATCCAACAATTTCAACTCTTCGTTGCTTTTAAGACGCGGAAATAAGAGTTGGGACGAAGGAGGAACAAGTCGGTTGCTGCTGTGCTTTCCTTAGTAATGCTTGCTTAGGGCAGTTAATAATTTCAGCCAGTTATTAGTATTAATTAACTAAATTTTTTCTAAACCCAGTA
>NW_027114648.1:155987-158038 GCF_000696795.3 Halyomorpha halys
GATATGCGTCTTTTCATTCCAAACTCCTTAACCATCCTAACCCATTAATTCTTAATCTTTCATCCTTAACAATCCCTGATAATCCTCCGAGACGTCTGAAAAGAAGATGGCCACGCCCATGACCTTCTAATTTAAATTAATGTTTGAAGTACCACCAATGGGTGGTTCCTTCCTAGGATTTTCAAGTGTATATGAAACATACAACATATTTACTTATTGTATTTATTATTTGTACAGTTGTAAATCAATTAAATAAATAAAAAAAAATTATTTTTAACGAATTAATTACGAAGAAAATGTATGAAGATTTTTGATAAGATTGTAATGTGTAAAAAACGGAATTGTTAAATACTTAAACTTATTTATAGTGGAAGAAGATAGTTGATCGTATGAAGTAGATTGTAGAGAGATAGTCCGGGTGGCGGTCGATAAAGGTACCAAAATAGTAAAAGAGAACTATTTATTGTAAACCAAGGATTCTCCACACTTTGCTAAAGATAAATGAAAAAAATATACGAGTAAAAAGAAGTATTTATTTATTTTTTATTAATTTTCTTAATATTTCCTTTTACTTGTTACAATACCTCACCTATGCCACATTTACTTCACCTTCTGTTTACCTTTTACACTTACCTCTTTACCACATCTAACTACTATTTTTCTACAATTTATTACTGTAGTTCTGTATTTAGAATTCTATCACACCTGTCTGTATTTATTCGTAACTAGTTTCAAATACACCAATGTGTATACTTCCTTAACTAAAGCTTAATATTTCTTTTATATATGAAAAAAAACAAAAAAAAAAAAAATATTTTTAAATATTTTCTTAGTATATTTATTGTAATGTTCTGTTACTTTTTAAAATGTTTGTATCTTGTTTTCATTTAGCCCTGAAAAGTGGGGCGAAACGTTGGTTTAGAATAAATAGTTTTATTTTACCATATTCGTACCATTATTGATCGCCATCTTCTTACATTCTTTTAATATACTATCATAAATAAAATTTTTATTTGTATCTAGAACTTTAAACAATATTTCTTGTTGTTTTTTGTATGCTGGACACCCAAGTATAATCTGTTTGAGGGACTCATTACAAATACAATTTTCGCAGTGAAAAGTTTCAGCTAAGCCAAAGTAGTTCCATGATTCGTCCTAAGTACTGCAATATGAGAAAATACAATTTTATAATTACTCCCCGCTAAATCACTTTTTGGCATTATTTCAAATATTTATTCATACTATGTCTATATGTAAATAGTTTTTACACATTTGAAATTGCTACTCACAATCTCTGGAGTTGACCATCGATAATGTTATCTCCGTTATTTATCTACTATATCTAATCTTAATAATTCTTCACTGTCAACAAAATTGAGATAACGTAGTTTATTTTAGAGTCCTAATCAAAGCTGATAACTCTCCCTAGTCTATACAGGGGATGAATGCATGGCGATTATTCCTAAGGAAGAAATCTTATACGGACAATAATTGTAACTATTACTTTAATTATAAAGTAAAGTGCAATTAGAAGGACTAAAATAGTAATTAAATTATTAATTGTCAGCAAACGTTTCTTCCCACTTAGCCGGGCTTCGTCAAGGCTAAAAAACAACTAAAATAATGTAACAAAGTAAGATAATAGGTAACATGAAATAAAAGTAAACTAAGATGTAGCTAAAAATGATTTAAAATATGTGAAAATTTATATCAAAATGAAAAAAAGTTAGTTAAACTAAATAAAAATAATATTTTACTTTTTTGTAATTCTTATTTATTTATACGATACTTTTCACTTTACAAGGTGTCAGAATGGCCACGCCTTGCTCTGTTAGTGTATGTGCTTATTTGACTGTGATGTCTGCGATCTCATTTCCAACTAAACCCATATAGCTCATTCCCCATACAAAAGTAAATAGATTTTACCAAATTTTAGAGCATACTGATACACCAGTGGAATTATAAGATGAACGGATGTTTAAAATAGACGATCTTTATGACTTTTAAAGAACTCAAAGAGTCTGTTATTATTACAAGTTTAGTACTTAATT
>NW_027114648.1:159304-159733 GCF_000696795.3 Halyomorpha halys
CGTTGTCGGAAGAGTTCGGGTCTTCTCGTGCCGGGGATACCCGAAGGTAACCGAGCACCCTCGATAACTCGTAGGGTTGAAAATAAATAAGTTTGCTCCCTAGGATTGTGCGTGGTTATGAGAAACTAGTTGAGCCCTGAGGGACTCTGGTAGCGAGTTGAGACTCCCAGGAGACAGGATTGGTAAAACTAATTTATAAATAAACATTAGTGATTTTAAATTATAGGAATACGTGTTTTTGTGAACCAGGGCAACTACATTTTACTGGTATTCAACCTTCACTCAGGATGAGTGAATAGTTTAAACAACACAGCCAGGCAGGGAACGGAATCAGGATGAGAGGAACAAGCAGAACAAAAGAGCTATTCTTCAAGCTAACATTATTAAACCAAATTGTAACCACCTTCGGTTAAACATATATTATCAATT
>NW_027114648.1:160153-170861 GCF_000696795.3 Halyomorpha halys
ATACAAAAAGAGAGCAGATCAAGCTGAAGGATTCGAGGAGGGCTTGAGTGACAGTTCCAGAGTTACAAGGCCGAGGGTACTGGTACCTTTTCAGGACTCAGTACGAACTTGTACCAGCAAAATAACCCATCCCTATGGTAAATTTACCGTAGTTTAGTAAATTTGTAGCGTCATGTACGTCGATTATACATATCTGTCCCAGGACAAAGCAGACGATCCACACTTTACCCACCTATAAGATTCGAAGGACTCTAGGACTGGATACCATAGATGCTGCAATCCTCAAGAACAGTGCCAGCAGTTTTGGGGGATATTTAACAAGTGTTTAGATAAAGGGCACTTTCCATGCAAGTGGAGGATTGGAGACTTGAGACTACCCTAAAAGCGAAATGGTAAGGGTGAGGAAACGCCAAAAGCCTACCGAGCTATATGTCTCCTTCTAGTAACTAGTGAGGTTCTGGAGCACAAGATCGTCGACAGACCAATCCATGCGCTGCAAAATCTATGGCAATTAGCCAAGGGAACTACGGATGCGCTGTTGGGTGTTTGGTGCTTCCGTATAATCCAATGGTTGCAAGAACACGACATCCTCCCGTAATCTTTTAATCCCGCTCAGGTAGTTACCTCAACAACAGGAGCTTCAGGATCAGAGGTAACTACAACGAGGACAGAGAGAAATCAAAGGAGGATATCCTCAGGGTTCGGTCCTAGGCCTAGCCCTATGGAAGCTAGTGTTGGATGAGTCGCTGGGAGAGCTGGAGGACAAAGTGTTCCTTGCAACGGCCTACATTGACGAACTGGCAGTCATAATGGCTGAGCAGCAGAGCCAGATTGAATACAGTTGATACAACAAAGGTATAGATAGGTTAATCTAAGTAATTAGATTTTTCTTAGGCCAAAATCGTTAGTCGTTCGACCACTTGACGTCTTGCTGCCTTATATGAACTCAAATGCTCCTAAGTAAATGTATTATTTCTCAATTCAGTCAGAGCAGGGTATGTGTCGAGGGTGTCTCCAACCATTCACTCTTGGTTGCACAGTACACATGTAGGATCCCGAGCCAGACCTATCTTGTGGAGTTGGGAAGTAATCTGCGATTTGGTTTTCTATTAATCACTTATATCGTTTTCCTTCCACCGAGTCCTTGTTTTTTTTTAATGTTTCCTCCCTAACTATGATCCTTATAGTTCGCTATATAGAGTCATAGGATCTAGAATGGACTGGTCGCGACAACTTCGTCCCTTGCTTGGCAAGACCATTTGCCTCTTCATTTTCGAAGATTCCACAGTGGTTTGGAATCCACTGTAGTATCTCATTAGTGCCTTGGAGGAACGCTTCTCGGCCTATTGGGTAAGATTAAAGTGTAGTATTTTTCCGATCAGTGACGTCAGCGTTGAAGAAGGGGATACTCTCCCGATATCTACGCGCAAGGAAGGACGGATGGTTGCCCCTCAGCCCCTGGTGAGTCAATATTTATATTTTAAGTATTTATAGCGTGGGTTTTGTTGTAAGTTCAAAATGTAACCGTGTACCCTTGCATAAGAACGGCCTGTGTTATTGCCCACTGGAATTATGGATGAAAGTATATATTATAGGATAGAGGGTGACCATGTTGTTGTGGGTCACCCTTTGCCCAGGCTGCCCAGTGGACAGTAATACACCAAGTGTTCGGTGCCCGGCTGTGGTAAGGAGTACACGAGCAGCGCGTGGACAGCGTGTTTGCAATCAGTTATGCGCCACGTCTCCGCAGGACACTGCATCACTGGCATTAATCCCCATCATTACTGCCGTTTGTGCTATATAATAGACAGATCACTACACAAAAATCAAATATCACTGCCCACCCGTGCTTGGAGCGCGCGGTGGTACCGGGGGTGGAGATGGCGGGACCAGTCTTTGGGTGCGAACAATGCGGAGCCGTGTTCCCTACGTCGCGGGGGCTGAAGAACCACGCTGATTCGACGCATGCATCGACGCCAGACGAAGAGGCAGCCACCGAGCCGGAACCCGGCAGGTCATCGGCAGGTCACCCGTAGTGCCCATCTTGAAGCCAATTCGGCCCTGACTGCGCGAGCCCGTGCTAGGCCACCGAGTCCTGTCGCTGAAGAAGAAAGCCCGGACCGAGGAACCGCATTGGGGTGAGCTGCTAGTAACGATAATCAATTAGAAGCAGCAATCTCTGATGTGGTTACTAGTTCACCGGTCCAAATGGGCTTGGAAGAAGAGGCAGGCCGGTGCGACCTGAATAAGTGCGGGGGCGTGTAGCCGGTGGGTGATGAAAGTGTTGGCCCTGGCGCGGCCAACAATGGGGCGTCCTCGAGAAGAGGAGATCCTGCAGAAGCAGAGGAGGACGTCATGTTGAAGAGATATAGAATAGAATTAGTGAAGGTACATTTGAGAAGTGTCGACGAAGAGTTGTGGGGATCCTCGAAAAAGTGATACAAAGGGTCCGTCTAATTTGTAAGATCCGGCCGACGGAGAGGAGAAGAGTGCCGGATAGAGGGACCATAGATCCCTCCGATCCCCGCGCCATCCAGAATATGTACAGGGTAAACAGAAGAAAGGAGATAAGGATGGTGACGGGGGAGCTGCCCGCGCCAAGCAACCTCCCCTTGGAAGACTTGGTTGCGCGCATGGAGGGAGTGGAAGGGGGGGAGACTTCGACCCCGAATCGATGGAGGGAGTCGAGAAGGCCGATGAGGTGTTCGTGATGACGGGTATCACACCCGAGGAGGTGCGCGACCGCCTATGGAGATTCTAGAATTTGGCCCCCGCGGAGGATGGAATAGATTATAGGTCCTGGAAAAAAGTGGACCCTGAGAGAAAGTTCCTGGATTCAATATTTAATATCTGCCTGGGGCACCGAAGGGTCCAGAAGAACTGGAAAGAGTCTGGACCATATTCCTCCCCTCGGTAAAGTCTCCCGCCGCGTTTAGGACTGGAGACCCATAGCCCTCACCAGGACGATATATAAGATTTACGCCGGAATTCTGGCTGATAGGGTCACGACAGGTTCACGCCCCATGACGGGGCCTTCGAACACAATTATGTGCTCCGTCAGAGAATGGTGGCTGCCAGAAAACAGAAAGAGGAACTCTGTGCCGCGTGGCTGGACATATCCGATGCTTGGAGACCACCATATGTTAAAAACTGAGTAATGCTAAGGATGCTATAGTGAACAGCAAGACTTAGCCAATCTATATAAAATCTATATCTGGATAAAAGACACAAAACGAGAAGCTTCCATGAGCTTCCACGTGACATTTCAACCCATTTTCCATGCCTTACATAATATTGTGTGATAGTGTTTACCAATCACTAGGTTGTTGTAACCCAGGGTATTAGTATTGGAGCAAACTACATAGCCAAGGTTGAGCGAGCGAAGCGAGTAGAAGTTAACAATCGTAATAAATTTTCAAGAGAGTATTTAGAAAGCCTTGATTTTGGTTGGTCGTGTTTCAACATGTAAGCCAGTTGTTCATAGTCAGGGTTTGCTGAGTAAGTTGGTGAGAATTGAGGAATTCGACTGTAAATTAGTATAAACCTATAATATAAGTATAACTTCTTTGGAAGTTATGGCCCTGTCTATAAAGGCAACTTGGACTAGCAATACTCCTTGTGGCACAACATAGCCCAATGCAAGTTTCAACCTGTGCTATCTTATTTTGTTCAAAACATTTTTCGTTCCTGTCATGTTCATTACAAAAGTTGCGCAAAACCTCTAACTATCAATAGAATCACAGAACGAACGTTTGTTGCGCAACAATTTGATCGCGCAAGGATGTATTCAGACACAACTACCAAATTAGCTTCGGTGGGTAAACATCAAATGCCAACAATCCCTCAAGTTTCTTAGAAAAGGAACGATAATCAAAAGTATTTTCACTAATTATAGGTGATATATCCTCAAGGTACCATTACTTCAATTCTCAGAAACCGTTCCAACAACACTAAACTCGTATCGATCGTACTTGGAAGCGATGATCCATCATTGTTCCTTTTCCGTTCCAAGTAACGTGGCAACTCTTTCCGCCTCGTTGTCGTCTCTTATAATGATGACAATTAGGATTGTTTCGTGTTAGAAAGTATTCGACAATCAACAAGATACGATCTCATTTCTTTCTCAACATGATGTCGCGGGAATTATGATCAGTAAGTAATTGCATATGTTTTCAATTTGGGATATTAGTTTTAGATTAGTTTAAAAGAAGGATAGTCGACCTTATTTGATTATTGAAAATCATCCGTTTCGTTATCGAGCTTTTGAAAGAACCCAGAGGGAGCGAAATAACCATCCGTGGGAAGGAAGGAAACGAGGATGGCGTGTTGAGAAGAATGAAACCAGGGGTGAAAGGGGAGGAGCTGACATAGAAGTTCCGTTACCAAGGGAAACCGAAGCGCTGTTGCCAGATCTCCCCCACAGAGGCCGTTAAATAATGCAGCTGCTCCCCACTGACGTGGTCCCTTGTCGCTGACAAAGATCCTATTATATTCCTCGTGACTAATCTCTTTGCTCTGACGTAATCTCATTAATCTTTCACTGTCTTTTTTTATAACCGACGTGTCTATTTCCTTTCAGTTCATCTCTATGGGGTGGAAATAATACATTTTTTATTTGCTTTTTCTTCTTTATATTCTACGATGTTATTGACCCTATATTATTTCCCTATAATTTACGATACAGTCTTACAATTTTTATACAAATGTTGTTTAATATATATTTTTTCTTCTTTACTTTTAAAGAATCAAATTTAACCCGACAAAATAAATAATAAATAGGACATTTTAGTTAAATTTTTACCTAAATTGTTTTTTAACAATAAACAATAAAAACTTTTATTACTTATCATTCTCTACTACCTCAATAGTATTAATTTATCAGTTCATTATTCATTAGTATGCCAGTAAATATATTTACTTGGCTAATTAATTGATCTGTATAATAATATGTATTATTTTTATCAGTTCATTATTTATTACCAAATTCATAATAAATGAATAGGTGTAATAATAATAACAGGTTTCTTATTTTCTTCATAATTTCCTTTATTCTTGATTTTACTCTTATTACCTTTTTCTATCTTTCAGTGTGTATTGTATTTTTATATTTCTTTTTTATTTCCGTTTTCATTCATTTTCTACTACCCTTCTGAAAATTCTTATTTAATTATACGTATATCTTTGAAATCAGGCGTAGATAGTTGACCTTAGATTTATAAATTTCATATTGTTCAATAAGTTTTAAAAAATGTTTTTCAGTTTTTTAGATACTACTTAAATATCTTATCTTATACATATCTTTTTACGTCTATAATATTACATTTCATCTCTCATTGTTATCAATCAACTATTTTTTATAATGCAACTTATTGTTATGTATAATTCCAAATTTGTTAGTTTATTATTTCTTTTCAATTTTATGTTTCTCTGAATAATGGTTGTAAACTATTTTTGTTTTATTGCCCTGATAAAGACCTGAAACTCAGATAGAAACGTCGGCACGAATAAATAATACTTTGTTTATTTGTTTTATGTTTTTTTTTTGCTGACCGCACCCCCGACCATTTTCTACAGATATATCTTTTTTTCTTTCCTTTAATTTATTGATCATTTTTATAGAAATTTTAAATTATTATTATAATTAGCTACACCTTAGTTTAATTTTATTTTTGTTATATATTTTCTTACTTTGTTATCTCATTCAAGTATCCTTATCTTTTTAGCCCTGATGAAGCCCTGCTAGGTGGAGCGAAACGTTGGCTCACAATTAATAGTTTTAGTACTATTTGAGTTTTTCTTTTAATGTACGTTATCTTTGATAGTTTGCTTATAATTATTTTTATGCCTCCTCCTTTACATCTATTTCATTTAAATGATTCTATATTATTAGCTTTATCAACTTTTTATTTTAGTCCTGATTAAGACTATTTTAATAATTAAAATTCAAGGCCACAAAATTTAATATATATCAATGTATTAACAAATATGTGTATCCTTTAAATTATTAGTACTCTCCCAAATATTAATAGCGGTATTTATTATTCATAGGATCATATATTTTTTATTAGATCTAATAAACTTTTATGGATATTAGAATACTTATTTATGCTATTAAAAACTAAATAGTTTATATAAGGTTTTGTATTCCGTTTTCCTAATTATTATTATATTTTTAATTAGCAGTTTTAGTTCTAGATTATCAAGAGGTAAACAAAAATTAATTTAATTTGAGATAATCTTGTACAAAAACAGCTAAATTTATAAATTAAAAAAAAATTGAATAAGAAAAGCAGATGATAATCCATGAAAAATGGATATAACAAAAAAAAATAACATCGTCTAGAAGTTTATGGATTGAATAAAAAAATTAACCCCATTTTATGTGTTTTTTTAAAAAATTGGATAATGCATTCGTTCCGAAAACAAATAAGGGGATTTGAGAATATATACGATTACCCAAAGCGAATGGCATCATCTGCATCAGGTAAGTGCAATCATGGATAAAGTTGTTGGACAATATGATGAATAAATAATTAATACGATTTTCACCACAGAGGAACGAAACGTAGGCGTGAGGATTTTTCTTGTCCTTATTACTGTTAATCTAAAGTATTAGTGTAGGCCTTTTTTACGTGATCAAACTTCGTTTTACAATGTCTTTCTTTAGAGTAATAATAAATTTTTAATTTTGTATCCATGGGTATGTCTGATTGTGCCAGGATACCTCTTGAACAGGAGTCTGAATTTGTTCTATTTTTAATTTTTAAGATTTCGACCCCCGGTGCCTCGGTAACAAGAAGTAACAATGGCTAAAGTTTTCTCCTTAAAACGCTTCTTGACATCTCACATACGCTACTCGAAGTACTTTTTCAGGAGTTGAAAAAAAAAATTGAAAAGAAAAACAATCTTCGCGGAAGAAGGCCGTTGAGCGTGTTGAGCCACTAACTTTTTTTTCTCGCGTTAGAAGTAGTACTGGTATGAATCCGGGCTGGATGTCTTTCATTTCGTGGCGAACTCTCGGAATAAACCTTGACTTTCTCAGTCTGGTTAGGATAGGTGGGTAAGCTGTAGTATTGTTCGTCTTTCCAACTATAAGTTTAAGAATATGAAGACAATAAACCTCAAATAAAAAAAAAGTTAAATACATAATATGTCATATGAATAACGATTTTTTGTATGACCCTTTTTCTGGACATATCTAACATACGGGAGGTATGTACTCTAGAGAGTACCACCCTATTCTAACCATTGTGGGGTGTAAAGTTTTCATTGCGTGGGTTCGCCACTGTAACAAAAGTCAACCTCCTGCCAGTTTAGTTCCGAAGTTGCAAAGACCTACGCCTCATCTCCCTCGGCTACAGTCAACCCTTATAAAGAATTCATAGTTAATGTACGACTACGTTACGATCTCTCAACATAAACACCAAAAATAATTAGTGGTACCATCATATCGGTCATATCAACAATCTATGGTTGATAAAGTGATATATAGCAAACTGAAAAGAATTATAATAAGTGAAATTGAGATAATGATAAGTTATTTTCTAAAGCAAAATTTGAAAAGGCTGAATAGCCTGCAACATTTTCCTAACATGTGATATTATAAATAAGATCCTGAGAACGACTGGAATGGCCGAAACGTAGGAGTTACAAGATATAAATCAAATAAATAATGTGACTGATATATATTTTTTTTTATATCATAATTGATAAACAAATCTATCTCAAAAAAGAAGTTAATTTATGTATCAATGAAATATGTTATTTATGTTGAATAGTGTTTCTTGTAATAAACCTAAAAATCTAACAAGTTTTTCAACTACTTACTCGAAGGCATTGATATGATAAAATCAATAATTAACAGGTAGTTAAGAATGGTTTTTAAAAGTTACGTTATTAAACATATAAAATAACGGTTACAGATGAGTCTTTATTCCATTAAATTAGAAAAAACATTGTCCGTGTTCGATTCTCGAAGGAGGCAGTAAAATGTAAATGCTGCGTCGTAAATTAAAGTGGGCCGTCCCAGTAAGCCACGCCCACCGCTCTCTCCCCTCCTCCAGGCGCTTATTACTTGTGACCTCGAAACCAATTTATCATCCCGCATTTCTCTTCAGTTTCTCAGAAGCCATTATTTCGCTGTCTTTATTCTCATTTTTTATGATCTTCCTTTCAATGCTAACTGATCGTAAAATAACTATTAAACTACCTTTTATCTTCAAAAGCTGTGTTAGTATCCATTGTTTGCTAATTTAAAGAAGTCGGAAAAGGAATGTATAAAATGATCTCAGTGTATAACAATAGACGCAAAACAGTGGACGTTAGTTAGATTCATGATTTTTCGTATTCGCATTACTTTTATAAGTTTGTTTGCAAGATATGACATGTCGGATCGAAATGTGCTGACTTGTATACAAGTCAATCCAATAACTGTTTTGGGTAACAGTTTGGAAGCAATAACAACATGGCGGGTGAGCGTGTACTGTTTCGGGTAATTGTTCGAAACTATGTCGGTAATGAAACTTTCCAGTAAAGTTATGATATACCATAATCCATCACCAAATCCTGTATCCTTAAGATCGGATCTAACATGTGCATTGTTGTCGACCATAAAAAAGCTTGCCCGGGTTAAACTTGATTACCTTTTTGACACAATAATTCTTTATCCATTCCGACAAACTAACTGGTCCATTCAAATTAGCGGATTCTAGTTTGCAAGGATTGGATTCTGATGGAAAATTATTGTTGGTTCACATGGTCAAGTGTACCAAGCATTTTCCTTAGATGTCCAAATTGTGCCTCTTAGAACGAGGATGAGCATTTGCTAATAAAAAGTATAATCTTTGACAGACAACGTTTCATAAAAAAATTGAAACCTCTGCAATTCACCAAATCATAGATGAAAGACACACCCAAACTGTTTAAAGTGTGTAAACTTCATTGGGGCAGTTCCCTGAGCAAGTCCAAATTGGCTACACGCAGGCTTGGTAAACAATGAAAGTAATACACTAATATCATTGTAAACATTTTGTCCGCGTATCACAAAGCTTTCACTTACTAACCAACGTAAGTTCCCTTGTTTTGTATGGGTCAGTAGTCAACAGATCCTGTTGAAGTTATTGCTATTTTTTCTCAAAAATGACCAAGGAAGATGAAAATTATGTAGAAACAAATTAACTTAGTTCGTATTTTAGGGTTTCTCGAGATGGAAATAAAAAACATAAATTTTACTCCTGCCAAATATACAACAGTACATCAAAAGATAACGAAGCAGCCATGCTAACGGGAAAGATCGTGCAGTCTCAGCATTTCCGGTCGATCAGATTTATCTATTTAAATATTTTTTATTCACACATTGTATATTATTGCTAGAACTGTTTATTTTTTTAATTAGACAAAATTAATGATACTATACAAGAAGATGCAAATTCAGTCCTGCATGTATCAGCCATTCAAAATCCACATTTTGCACATGCGCATATTTGCCATAGTTTGGAAAATGGGTAAAAATTTCCAAATTACTAGTACAACCTTTGGTCTAGAGACAGTTTTTCCTTGTTTCATATGTTGTATTGGTAATGTTAAAGCCACCTCAAAACATTTATTTTGCTAAGTTAACAATTGAAAACATAAAGTAAAATTAAAATAAAACATTCACAAATAAAACAAAGAACATAAATTAAAATAAAAGTGTCTTTCTTTCTAGATTAAATAAAATGAAAATAAATAAACACAACAAAATTAATAAACACTGCTCGTCGACTTCGATGGGTCAGAGATGAAAGGTAAGAGATCTTTCCAAGCCCAATAGTTCAAACGTTGGTGGGCCTACGTCTGTACTGGCTCATCAACAGTCGAAATGTACAAAAGCCAAGATGGCCACACTGGCACATATTGAGGGCACACTGGGTCTGGTTGTTGTAATCAATTATACTAGACGACTAATAGCAACAACTCATACTCAAGTCAAAGGCCAAAAAAAGCCGAAAAGGTCTGGTTCCGGACTGTGATGTCGACTAAAACACCCAAAATGCCCTGAACTGACGCTACAAGGCTGATAAGAAACTATAATATTCACTAATTAGCACCAATTCATTTAAAAATGAAGGCCATCCTGTTGCTAGGCGACGCCATAGCAACGGTTTAACAACCTAGCTACTGTTACTTTTACATTTAATTATAACACAAGTATAAATACATATCCTTCTTTTCAAATAAGCAAATTCTAACGAAAACAATACAAATAAAAATAAATGTAATAAAATTAATTACTACGACTAATTATAAAATATTTACATTTTAATTATTATGGCGTTAAAACACTACTAACGAACATTTCTAATAAATTAAGGGGGCTAGGTCGATTTTAATTAATTATATCACAACCTCCCACCGTAGTTTCCTATTGTAGTGGATTTACGAAGCTCCTGTAACGAACAGTGAAACAACGCTACAGGAATAGATCCAATAGGGTAGCTTACGAGCATGCGCATTTCAAAGATTCAGTTATTACAGTTCGTCTAATAACGGAGGGAATTTTTTTTTTCGCTTCTAATACGGCTTCCATCGATTTTATAGGCTTTTGGGTGGATCATTGCATTCCTCTTGACCCGTTCTTCTAACCATAAACTATTTTTATATTTCCTTTAATTATTCCTTCCATAATAAACTCCCTAACCACCCAAACCCACTAGTTTCTAACCTTGCT
>NW_027114648.1:171086-175854 GCF_000696795.3 Halyomorpha halys
AATTTACTTGTTGTATTTTTTATACAGTTGTAAATATCAATAAATAAATTTAAAAAAAATATATATATATATTTCCTTCGAATTATTAATTCATGAATCGACTCGATAAACAGAGCGAACTCAGTTCATGAATATATTGCTCAATTGAATATAATTGAAATAAAAACATTAGAAAGAAAAACATATGAGCTATTATTAAAAAGTCATAGAAGTGTTTTAGTCTGTTTGGTTTTACTTGAATATATTTTTATAAGCAAATGCAATGTTCTTAAAAGCCTATAGCTAGTATCCTTTTATATTATTTTATGGTATATATATATATATATGCTCATTCTCGTTCTAAGATGCGGAAATTATCGGGGGAATCTGGGGGGAATTATCGCCCAAAGACGGATTCAAACCCTGGTTTGAGACTTGATCAGTAGCTTAAACTAAATAAAATATCATGCTAAAAGGTACCAAACGATCTCCAAGCCATAAAAATATACATGTTGTAATCGAGACTGTTCAGGGAAGAACCCCGAACGAATTCAGTTTAATTATATAAAAGGCACTGGAAACTAAGGTGCTGCTCTCTGTTGGTCGAGTAGACCAACGGCCATTACTTTGAAAACAAGAGGAGCTATTAACGAGCTGCCAGCTTTGCTTTGAAAAAGTTAACTTGGGTTTCCTACTCTCAATCCCTTCATCAACCAAATGGAGTAGATGAGTTCCGGGATCTGCTGGACTTCCGGGAGGTGGAAAGAAGAATAGACAAGCACAATTAGAAACAGTACCATCATCCAACTGTCATATTACAACAAATACCTCAACACAGTAAGAAAATATGTAACCCATATATGTAAACATGTCAATAGTTTATTAACCAATGTACGATAAATAGTAATAGTTTTAAATATATTATTGTCACATTATACAGTCCACTGAATAAATATCAGAACCTGTTCAATAATCATCAATAACTGCTACTCTGGCTTTACTCCTTGCTGAACGAAGTGTATTAAAAATTTAATCTGTACCGATACAACTCATGAATGGTCGGGGGTGCAGTACTTTGCAAGGAAGTAGTGTTACGCTCGACCGTCGGATTTTTACTCAGGTACCCATTAAATGAGGCTGGGTGAACCCCAGAGAGCTACAAAACCCACATGGCTGACTCACGGCTACAATGAATCAGAAAATAATAATCCGCCACAATTTTATTGCCTAATACCTTACCATTGAGCTACCCACTCCAATGAAGGGTAAAATTATCATTGTATAATATGTATATATGTGCCATTGTATCGTAGCAATACAGAAACACTGAATTGTATATTATTGAGACCGTAGGCATCCAAACACATGAGATGGTAATATTATTGAAACATACAACGATGGCGTCTGTTTGTGCACATTAGTAAGTTACATCATGCGGGGCTGTTCGCGTCAGCGCATGTCGTTGACCTTGCGCATGGCAACAACTGCAGAACACCCGCAGCGTTCTTCGATAAATATACCTCAGGAATAGCAACTTCGAAGACATCTACAGTCTATTTAAAGTTTACCCCTACGAGAAGACTCATATCACTTATGCTTCCTTATTTTTAACTGTAAGGGGTTGTTGGGGCGAGGGGCTTTTCGTAAATGAAAATACACCGAGCTCTCCCCAACAGTAACCGCTGGTTCGGGGACCATAAAATAAAAAAACCTCAAAGAACCAAAATAATAAAGAAAATATGCTTTCCAGTTCACACACAAATTTAATAATATAAAATATAAACAAACAAAATGAAATATATACATTGCATATATAGACAAACCAAAAGGATCCTATCTCTAACTAAAGAAATAATAATAAACAAAGGAAAAAGGAAAGATGGAAACTTAATATTTTTAAATATGAGATATTCTCACCTTAATTTTATAGAATAAACAGAAATAAAATAATTAGCTCTCTAATACTATATAATTAATAAAAAACAAAACACTCAATATTTGATAAGATAACAAAAGAAAGTCACCCACAGAAAATAGAAGAATAAAAGCTCATCGATATGCCCATATCGAATAAAAAATAGATAAATCTCTGAATCTCTTCCAAGATCGCCGCCGTCGTCCAAACGGTGAAGATGGGAAATAGCCACTCGCAATTCTCTAAGGCTAAACAGTGGTGGGGAGCCGGTGGGTGGTTGAAAGCACAAGAAACCCACAAATCTGGTACCTCATAAAATTTGCAGTAGGCTCCAAAGCAATGGCAGAGGGCTGATGGGCAATCGAGTCTCCGCTTGGTGTGTGAAGGTTTACAAATTACCTCAAAAAACATGAAGTAGACTGCCTAGGAGTCCCCATCAACTTGTCTCGATGCTTAATAGTTCTTCATTCTGAACTGTCCTTGAAATGACATCTTCATAAACCCACAGCACTCACTAATATAGAAAACCTATCTCATTGAAGTGTTTTAACCAACTAACTGTTAATAGTAATTTTAATTACAAATAAAACATATGGCTGAGAAGTCAACTGGAAAGGTGATAAAAATAAAAAGATATACGAGAATACTAAGAATATAGGAGTGTACTGATACTGGTACTGGTATTTGGTGGGGGGACAAGTCCCGGCAAGTGGGCCTAGTTGGGTTGCCAACTTGGGTTGCCGCCGCGTACTAACCGTGGGAGTGTCATTCTTCAAGACCGCCGAAAAATTAATGTTTAACTCCCCCAGATGGGAATCGAACCCACAACGTTCCAAACCGAGCGCACTAGGACCTGCGCCCCAACCCGCACGGCACTCACGTCCCTAATATACGAGGTTAAGTCAATTAATATCCGCAATATAGTTATAAAATTTTATTGTAATCAAATAGAAAACTTACAAGTACATCATTTTTCGACATATTCCCCTTGCTTTTCAACGCACTTGGTCCATCAGTGAACGAGCTTCATGATGCCCTCATAAAAGAAGGTTTTAGGTTGAGCTGCGAGCCAGGAATGCACTGCTTCTTTCATTGCCTTGTTATAGTCTTATAAAAGAGTATTTTATGATTAGTTGGAAGTTTAGACCGTTTGTCTAGTAAGTGTTGTAAAATTCGGGAATCGACGAGCAGTTTCCTGTCTATCCAGACTTGTATGAAGATTCCAAGTCAGTCCAGAAATAGTCCTTAGTAACGGATCTGACCGAGAGGAATAAGTGGGGTATTACTAAAGGCAGAAGCATAGAAGTCATGGGCTTACGGCGAAGGGTAAATGTGATTTGGTGGGTGATGGTGTGGGATTAGAGTTTTGGATAGAACGGAAGGGTCATTATTCACGTACGATAGGCTTATGTTGTGTCATCGGTATGAGTAGTGAGGATAGTGTTAGGATGGGTTGGGATACTATTAAAGTATACTGTGGACCATGAAGTTACGGGTTTACGACGAAGGATAAAGTTGATTTTACGGGATTTATATTAATTCTCCAAATTTAGTCAGGATACTTCAAGAGTTGTGATGTAGGATTGGAGGATTTTTGGATACAATTGAAGGTCCATGTTCACTGATTGCACACATCTTTCATCAGCATAAGTGGTGAAGATAGTGTTGGAATGTCATATAATAAATTTAATGCACAAATGACTTGAATTGTAATTCAATTACCAACGGTCTATAAATCATTGTTATTGCAATAACTTGGTGGCAATTGAGAGCTATTTTATTTGTGACAAATTAAAGAGCATTAAGGATTTTACGGATTTTGGATAATAATAATTTGAGAACCGAAATTGAGATTCATTACTTCTCCATGAAATTTCCTTCCTTTTGATTTCTCATTCGTCAAAATCGCTCCTGAGAGTCGTAAAAATTGATAGAACTATACTATATTATATGTATGTAAGATACTTACGGCGTCATTATAAATTGCGTTTAAGGCAGACATTTCATTCTTTTTTTTTCTTTTGTTTAAAGAGCGATTATTTCTTTGAAGATTATCTTTACACTGCCTATTAAAATTTTTAGAGGTCGATTCGACAATATGACCTGAGATAAAACACTGACGTTACAATCGGAAAAAAACCTTATTATGAAATTGAAAAATTAATTGACTAAAAACATTAACCTCCGTATCAAGATCAGAAACAAACACATTATTCTGCGGGAGTCCTTTTATGATCCGAATAGAATATTTGCCTTTCTTATTTATTTTTTGGATTTTTTTAATCCATCGTAATTTATTATTCCATTATTGTTATATTATTAAATTGTTTTATGCTACACTGTGACCGTGAGTCAACGCATCACACAGCTCTCCTGGGGTCCACTCAGCCTCATAAATTGGGTATCCTCAATTGAGTAAAAATCTGGCGGTGAAGCGTGATTCTGATTAAATCACCTCCTTGCACAACCATTGGTCTGGTAACAGTACTGAACTTGAATTTATTGTTATATGGTTTAGATTCTTCTACCTTTTCCATGGCAATCTCCTCGCCTGCACAATTCTTATCCTCTATGTTTCAAGACGTTCTTCATCATTCCTAGACTCTTTTCAGACTGATAGTTAGGAAATAATGAGGCTTCTCGTACTCAAAGAGGTGGAGGAAGATGATGTGACGAAGCTGTTAGAGATTATCTGTTTAGGACTACAAGGTGATGAAAGTTTAACAAAAGCCCAGAAAATCCTTTAGGAGCCTCCTGCATTGAACATATAACATAATTAGGCTGTTCACAATCCTATACCGCACATCACACACTACTGTAACGTATCAAAACCCCCATCCCTCTACCCTGTTGGTTCTCAACAGCCTTCAGCGT
>NW_027114648.1:177352-181082 GCF_000696795.3 Halyomorpha halys
TATCTATTACTTTGTAACATGATTTTAGTTGTTAGTATTTTTTTATCTCTGATGAAGCTTTGCAACGTGGTGCGAATCGTTGGCTCACAATAAATTATTTAATTACTATTTAAGTTATTTTAATCTTACTCTGACCATCTTCCTTTTATATATTACACACGGCCAATCAACGATCTTCCGATAAATTTCATAATAATTGATAATAAATGATATATCTATATCATCTGTAATCTATCTATAAATATAATACAATAGAAAAAAAAAGATTAGGAAGACAAGTTACGAAACGCCGGGTTTCAGAAAGAAAGAAAATAGTAGTTTACATTATTAAAAGTTTTTGCAAAGTATTTTCGCTGGAGTATTTAGGTTAGTAAATCAAATCTATTCGATGAAAAAGTTTCGAAAAAGATCTTTACAAAACTGGATTATCGTTTTTGGCAAACGGCCTTGGCCAAAGACCAGTTCTCGACTTGAGACAAGTCGTCTCTTTAACTGAAGCATAAGACTGCCAAATCGTATCGTTGTATTCATTTTTTTTTTTTTTTGTTATTAAATTATTTATTGATATTTACAACTGTATACACATATATACAACAAGTAAGTTTGCTGTAGGTGACATAGTGACATGATTAAAACATGTGGAGAATCTACCCACTGATAGAACTCCAATAACATTTCTAAAGAAGAAGATCTCGAGGCCATCTTCTTTTCAGACGCCTAGGAGGATTATTAGGTAATGAAGGAGAAGCCAGGTTAGAAACAAGTGGATTTGGGTGGTTGAGAAGTTTATTATGGAAGGAACGGTATCTGGTTCTGGCCAAATCGGCAACATATGGAACATTGAGATCCTGATAGATGACTTGATTTGTAACAAACTAAGGAGCATTAAGGATTTTACGAAGGATTTTGGACTGTAAGGATTGGATTCTGGAGGAATTTGATGGTTTAGTGGAGCCCCAAAGCTCAACTCCGTATGTCCAGATAGGCCTTATAATAGTCATGTAGATCAGTCTTTTGTAATGGATTGGCAATTTAGACCGTTTGTCTAGTAAAAGTTGCTATAGTCGGAATCTACGAGCAGTTTCTTGTCTTTTTAGTCTTGTATGAGGATTCCATGTCTGTCGTTTGTCGAGATGTAGTCCTAAGTAACAGATCTGTTCGACAGGAATAAGTGGGGTATTATTAAAGGATATTGTAGTGGAAGAGGTCATGGGTTTACGTCGAAGGGTAAATGTGATTTGGTGGGATTTTGTATTTTTAAAAAAAAAAAAGTAATAATCTTACATATGAAATATTAATATTGATACATAATACTGATAGTTATCTTTACAGATGTAAGTACCAATTCAAAATAAGTAAAAACTGTTGGTGAAATGTATGATTTTTTTATTTATGGAAATTTACAACTGTACTCGTAATACGAGGGTGGTTTGAAAAGTTCTCGGAATCACCGCTAGATGTCAGCAACGAGGTTCCCGTGCAATAATCACACATCCTTTATGAGTGAACTCGTGGCGTGAGTGGTAATGACGACTCTTTGTTGTTGTTTTATGCGTAGTGATTTGTGACAATGGAAAAAAATGAGATTCGAGCAGTGATTAAGTACTTTGTAAAGGAAGGAATGAAAGCAAAGGAAATTCATGCAGACTTTCAAAACACACTGAGGGACTCTGCTCCTTCATATTCAACCGTTGCCAAGTGGACCAGCGAGTTTAAATTTGGACGGGAGAGCTCAGGTGATGATCCGCGTAGTGGACTGTCAAAAAGTGCTACGACCCCAGAATTTATCGCAAAAGTGCATAAGAAGGTCATCGATGATCGTCGACTGAAAGTGTGTGAGGTTGCTGAAGTTGCAGGGATGTCATCTGAATGGATATATCACATTTTAACAAAAGAATTGGGAATGAAAAAATTATCCGCAAGATGGGTGCTGCGGCTCTTGACATTGGACCATAAACGCACCAGATTGGAAATGCCAGAACAAAACCAGGCCAACAAGATTTTTTGCGCCGGTTTGTGACTACAGATGAAACTTGGGTCCACTACTATACCCCAGAGACAAAACAGCAGTCAAAGCAGTGGAAACATGCCCAGTCACCACCACCAAAGAAAGCAAAGGCAGTACGTTCGGCCGGAAAGGTCATGGCCTCAGTTCCTGGGATGCAAAAGGCATTCTGCTGATAGATTATCTTCCTAATGGCCAAACAATTACGGGGAAATACTACGGGACCAACTATAGAAAAAGATACGCAAAAAAAGCCTGGTTTGGCAAGGGAAAAACGTCATCTTTCATCAGGACAACGCCGCCTGCACACAAGTGCTATTGTCACGGCAAAACTTCATGAACTGAGGTTCGAATTGTTGCCACATCCACCTTATTCACCTGATTTGGCATCAGACTTTCATTTCTTCCCCATGCTGAAAATTTTCCTAGGGGAACAGAGATTTCCTACAACGTAAGAACTGACAGCCGAATTGGAAAGGTATTTTGCAGGTCTAGAGGAATCTGATTTTCGAGATGGGATCATGGAACATCGCTGGATCAAATGCATTAATCTACAGAGAGATTATGTTGAAAAATAAAAGCAGTTCCACCGAGGTAAGACACTTCTAGTACATTCCGAGAACTTTTCAAACCACCCTCGTAACTACAAAATACAACTGTGGAGTAAATTAGAGTATAATAGGATGATATAATTATTATTTTTATCAATTACTTAATTAGGGTTTTAAAAATACCCCTCCCCCCAAAAAAAATCCTTATGGCAACCTTTGACATGTTGTGGGATAAACTTTAATGTGCAAATACGTTCACGGGTCGCATTTAAAAGTACTGTTCATAATTTTTGACGATAGATATCAGACGTGAAATAATATGTCATTGTTATTATAATATAAATTATTAAAATTACGAAATGAAATGAAAAAAATAGGTACAACATTATAATTAAATCGTGAAATTTGGAATTATTATAAGCTAGGAAAGTTAAATAGTGACACCGAAATCAATGAGACACCTCAGCTTGAATTTGGGAAACTAATCCATCGATGTTTGGATTAATTCCACTGATACAAAGAGGTAAAGAATTTTCTAAATTATCGTCAGTCAACCTTGTACGATGGTTTGATTTATTAAGTTTCATCATTAAAAAGAACTATTCGCATTTAGAAGTACTACCCAAGTCACAAAACAATCTTCTCGCGAATTTTCTAAGCTGCGGAAAATGGTCTTCTTCGAAGTACTTTTTGTAGAAAGCTCCACATCTCCAGATTTAGATTTTAGGAGTGGGTTTTCTTGAATCTCGATCAACTTCATTTGCAAGTGTATTGGAGCATTTTGTACATTACTAATTGTTGGAGTAGTAAAATAAATTGAAACAGTCTTCCGTGTTTTTGAAATAGCTAAATCTGTTCGAAAATTGCTCCGACAGTAAGTTGTGTTCTTCAGCATATTGAGCATAAGCAATATTTTCATACACAGAGAGCGTGGTGAAATAGTAACTGTTACCAAACAGCATCTGTGCCTCGCACAAGCGGATTTTTTTCTGAAACACAAATGACTGTACAAAACATTTGCTGCCTGTTGCTGTTTCAATTTTTTTAAAATATTTATTTAATGTAATTTATAACTGTACAAAATAATACAATAGGTAAATATGTTGTATGTTTAATATACACTTGTAAATCTTGGGAAGGAACCACCCATTGGTGGTACTTCAAACATAATTTA
>NW_027114648.1:181562-182915 GCF_000696795.3 Halyomorpha halys
TACGAGCAGTTTCTTGTCGTTTCAGTCTTGTGTGTGGATTCCAAGTAAGTCTCTTGGTTTCAAATTTAAATCATTCAAATATCCTGTAAGGTCGATCAGAGGTGCTAAGTCACATATCCATTTTGGGTCACTCAATCCAGATAGTGGTTTATCTTTTATTTGTATAAAATCTGCTATCTCAATTCTAATCCTTTAAAATCGTTTCAGCATTTTCCCTTAGCTTAGCCATCTGACATCACAATAATATGTTACGTCGTCATATTCGGCTGAATTTTCATCCAAAAATGGCTTGAACTGATGATAATTAAGCCTCCGGGATCGAATAAAATTGATAGTTTTTACTAACATATTCATAACATTCTGAAGTCGAATGGACTTAAAACAAAAGTTCTGTTGGTGGACAATGCAATGAAGGACTATCAAATCATCTTTTTGCACATTTAATTCAGTTGTTTTTTCATTCAAAATTCCGATGAAACCTTTACGTAAACCGGTAGAACCATAGAAGGTGCACCATCTGTGCATACACCAACTAATTTTGACCATGGCAAGCCAAAACTTGTGAATACCTTTTGAACTTAATTAAAAATGTCCTCTCCTGTAGTGGTTCCTTTTAGCAGCTGTAAAGCAAGCAATTCCTCAGTAACAGTGAACTCTTTATTAATACCTCGAATAAATATAGCCAGTTGAGCTGTTTCCGACAAATCGGTGCTCTCGTCTAATGCTATGGAAAATGATTCAAAACCAGCCATACGGTCAGTCAATGTTGTTTCCATATCATTAGCCATCAGCTCTATACGTCGGACAACTGTTCGTCTTGACAAACTATGTTTTCCAAATTCATTTTTCTTTTCAGGACACAAACTTTGCAAACTTCTAACATACACTCCTTGATAAATTCTCCTTCGGCAAATGGTTTTAACAACTACCGATTTTGAACTAACTATAAAACTATCTTTCACAACATTATCATGTTGGGTTGTTTGTTTATGAAACATTTGCTGCTGTTTTTATAAATTTGCAGTAAGCTTCTGGATTTTGTCTTTTCTTATTTGTCCTTTCAGTGAGTGCAGCTTAGGATGCTTAGTTGAGTGATGCCTCTTTGTATTGAATTCTTTCATCACTGGAATGGATTCATTACACAGCAAACAAATAGGCTTATCATTGTGCAAGATAAAAAAAATTTTAAATTGAAATATAACCGTTGAACGGCTGGTGGGAGGAGCCAGCTCCTCCACGTTTTCGCTTCATTGTTGCCTACTGTTCACCCGTTTGCTTTGAACAGGTAGGTTGTCTTGACTTGTTTATTATCATTTTATATCTTTATTATTATTTATTTATGTATAATTATTA
>NW_027114648.1:182980-189296 GCF_000696795.3 Halyomorpha halys
TAAGTCTCTTGGTTTCAAATTTAAATCATTCAAATATCCTGTAAGGTCGATCAGAGGTGCTAAGTCACATATCCATTTTGGGTCACTCAATCCAGATAGTGGTTTATCTTTTATTTGTATAAAATCTGCTATCTCAATTCTAATCCTTTAAAATCGTTTCAGCATTTTCCCTTAGCTTAGCCATCTGACTTCACAATAATATGTTACGTCGTCATATTCGGCTGATATTTCATCCAAAAATGCCTTGAACTGATTATGTTTAAGCCTTCGGGATCGAATAAAATTGATAGTTTTTACTAACATATTCATAACATTCTGAAGTCGAATGGACTTAAAACAAAAGATCTGTTGGTGGACAATGCAATGAAGGACTATCAAATCATCTTTTTGCACATTTAATTCAGTTGTTTTTTCATTCAAAATTCCGATGAAACCTTTACTTAAGCCGGTAGAACCATAGAAGGTGCACTATCTGTGCATACACCAACTAATTTTGACCATGGCAAGCCAAAACTTGTGAATACCTTTTGAACTTCATTAAAAATGTCCTCTCCTGTAGTGGTTCCTTTTAGCAGCTGTAAAGCAAACAATTCCTCAGTAATAGTGAACTCTTTATTAATACCTCGAATAAATATAGCCAGTTGAGCTGTTTCCGACGAATCGGTGCTCTCGTCTAATGCTATGGAAAATGATTCAAAACCAGCCATTCGGTCAGTCAATGTTGTTTCCATATCATTAGCCATCATCTCTATACGTCGGACAACTGTTCGTCTTGACAAACTCTGTTTTCCAAATTCATTTTTTTTTTCATGACACAAACATTGCAAACTTTCAACATAACTCCTAGATAAATTCTCCTTCGGCAAATGGTTTTAACAACTACCAATTTTGAACTAACTATAAAACTAGCTTTCACAACATTATCATGTTGGGTTGTTTGTTTATGAAACATTTGCTGCTGTTTTTACAAATTTGCAGTAAGCTTCTGGATTTTGTCTTTTCTTATTTGTCCTGTCAGTCAGTGCAGCTTAGTTGAGTGATGCCTCTTTATATTGAATTCTTTCATCACTGGAATGGATTCATTACACAGCAAACAAATAGGCTTACCATTGTGCAAGATAAAAAAGAATTTTAAATTGAAATATAACCGTTGAACGACTGGTGCGAGGAGCCAGCTCCTCCACGTTTTCGCTTCATTGTTGGCTACTGTTCACCCGTTTGCTCTGAACAGGTAGGTTGTCTTGACTTGTTTATTATCATTTTATATCTTTATTATTATTTATTTATGTATAATTATTATTTTTTCATGACGTTTATTTAATCTCTATTTTTTTTCTTCCCCGTATTGTTTTTGTTTTATGTACATCTTCAGTATTTTTTAAATGTATATTTTACGTATTTTTATAAAAAAATTTACTCTTGCCATTGTTACTTATTTTTATTGTTATCATTGTATTTTTATTCTTATCATTGTATCTTATCTTTGTATTTTTATTCTTATCATCGTATCATTTTGTATGTTTTTAGACCTGATGAAGCCCTACAAAGTGGGGGAAACGTCGGGAAATAAATAGTTGTAAACTATTTTTGTTTCTCCTTTGACCGCAACCTTGACCATCTTCCTATATATCAATTTTTACGGTCAACTATATATACATATATAAAAAAGAATTCTTCAATCTTGAAACTGGCGACCCTCTGCTACTACTTTTCGTTTCTTTCCACCAGACATCATTTTCGTTTACTTTTCGTTCCATAAACTTAATAACAAAATATATCTTAAGCACTCAAGATGCACACTGCAAATCACAAAGCAAATTGACGGCACTAGAAGTTCGCTAGAATATCGCTTGTCGAATTTATCACCTCGGTAGCTCAAATAGAACTGAACTACAGTTCAGGCCATCTACCCGCTTACGGAGGCAAAATGAAGGAATGATCTAGATCGTCAAGTGTAGAACAATTGAGAAGCAATAATCTTTTGTTGCGCCGCCAGTGAGGCGGCAAAACTACAAAGGGTTTGATGTTTGCCGCCTCACTGAATGTGAGTAAGTAGTGTAATATTTTTTTTTAATTGGGCTTTACAAAATGTCTCGCGGGCCGGATCAAATCTTACCTATCAAAACGACAACAGACAAAATGGTGTGGAGTTCAGCTGGTCCGTTGGGTAACGTTATTCTTCATTTAGCAGAACTGTTTACAGACTATCAACCATGTTAAATGTTAAATCGTTTTTAAAACATGCTAAAAGGAGAAAATATTTCTTCATTTAACACAACTTTTTTCATTGAAACACTTTAACATGTTAAAATAAAAATCATGAATACCCCTTGTATATTATATTTAATAACATATAACATATTATTATTATTATTGTGGTAAAATTATATTGTTATAAAAACAAAATAATGGATTAAAAAAGAATTGTTTTCCTCCTCAATAAAATGTTTTTTTTTTCTATAATTCAAAGCACAAAGTTTATATGTAAATTTCTAAGAATTTTCCCGTTTTGTTAGAACTGTGGTTGTAGATATAAAGTATCAGTTAATTTATATTTATGATATAAATCAATAGAGTCGATTTGCTTAATTAATAAGTGACCTTACATATTCAATTAGGTCTCTTCAGTTTAGCAAGAGGAAGAGAAGAATTAAATAAGAAATGAATATTATAGTTTCATTAATTAAAAGTTAAGAAAAATTAATTTAGGAGAAAAAAAATACGAAATGAACTATAAATAAATTTATGTATTATTGTGTAAAATACAACGTTATTCAATGTAATGTATTTTATTTTATTTACATATGAAATTTGGCTCATAAATTCTGTAAGTATATTTTAGAAAAATTAATTTTTGAAAAAACTATATGTACTATTGATAAATATTACGTATTATAATGTAAAGTACTACACTATTCAAAATTATGATGAATTTATAAAAAAAAAGAAAAGTTTAAATTTACAACTAATACAAACCCTATAAAAAAAAAAATTAATTTTTTTTAGAAGACATAAATCCACAGTATAATCTAACCAGCTAATTAGATTAAAGTCCAACATTAAAAAAGAATATATTAATGAAGATTGGATAAAACGTTCTAATTTTATTTATAATATTTTTGTATAATTCTACAGAGCATTTATAAAAGTATTAATTAAATATTGAATAAAATAAAGTTTTCTACTAGAAAATAATACAATATATATACTTTACGAAAATTATTATTAAAAATATTATAGGAGTATCTCTTGTAGATGAATTCAATTTTTATTGAAAATGTTAATTTAATGAAGGCATTAAATTAAATTGTAATTTTGAAATCAACTTTATTCATTCATTTTTTAAGTAGATTTTTAATTTCTCAAAAAGATTGCTTTACATTCCAGAAGTTGATAAATTAACTTGTGATAGAAAACTTACCGATTGCTTTTTTTTTTTAAATTACCAAACATGTATGTAAAGTTTAATCACAATATGGTATATTTAAAATCAGCTTTACGTGTTTGATAAATTTTAAATAAAGGAAATTATTGAAATATTACAAAATCTTAAATCACTCTTGAGTGTACATACAGATTTTATTAGCAATTTTTTATGTTTAAATTATTATTATTATTATTTATTATCTGCTTATTTTATTTAAAATACGTGATATTTAATAACGATATATTTTACAAAATAAAACGTATATTATTTACAGTACGAATCGTATTTTATTTAATTTTTTTTTCTATTTACAAATTAGATATTAAATTAGGATTATATTTAATGACTACCAAAAATGAAATTCTTCTAAAATATAATTGTAAACTTCACTAGCCGTATTACATATGTAAATTAAATGAATATGTAATATTTAATAACCTAGTATTTAACATAATAATATGTAATATTTTTTATAGTAGGAATCGATTCGATTTTTTTTTGTATTTATAAATTAGTTATTGAATTGCGATTATATTTTATAGCTAATTCAAAAATGAAATTCTTCTCAAATATGATTTTATCATATATGATAATAATTTAGATATACATATCACGTAATAATTGATAAAGTAATATCTTATGAATGATATTTAAAATTTATTTATAGTACTTCTTTTTTTTTAATAATAAGATCTAAAGAAAAATCAGAAAATGTCAGATTTTGACTTTTACGTAATAATGCGTCATATAATATTTATGTTTGGAATCTAAAACATGAAGTGTAATAAGAAATTTTAAAATATATATATAAGTATTTAAAAAAACAAAACAAAAACATAAATCATGTTTTGCAGTAAAGATTGCGAATGTTTTTTTCATAATACGAGTGAAACGAATTATTACGCGCCGTATTTCGAAAGGGGGTTATACAAAGGAGTGGGATGAAGAGTGGATTGAGAACGTTGAGTAAATAGGACCGGCCGACCCCGAACAGGTTTTAGAGAGCGAGTGGGAAGTTGCCCTCGAGGGAGTTGGCAACGGCGCCGGGGGGAGTGCGGCGTTGTCACGTCTATCTGGCCTCGGACGGCAACGCTGCGTCACCGCCAGCGGGTATTATTATCTCAGTCCGGGCCAATCCTCTTTCACGTCCCACTTCATTTCCCGTCCTTCCATTCCCTCCGCTATAATCACATCCATTCCTTATATTCCAAACGTTCTTTTTTTACGTATCTACTTCGTTTTCCTTACTTGTTCTATCCGTGATGAATGATGGATTGGTGCATTATTAGAAATGGAATCGAACAAGGTATTGTAATAAGTACATTGCGTCTTTCATCTATTCGACTTCGAAACTTATTTAACAGAAATTCTATGTTCTAAGCGTCTTTTTTAATGTTTCGTTTTTGTTTCTTGTACTATGCATAACGAAATTCAATCGGAAGTCAAACTTGATAGATTTAAAATGGAATCGAACAAGGTATTGTAATGAGCGCATCGTATCTTCCATCTTTCGATTTCCTTTTATATTTCGTTTTCGTCACTTGTCTTGTGCGTCACGGAATGCGTTTGGAAGTCATACTTGACTGACTATGATTAGTCTCGGACAAGGTATCGTAATAAACTCAGTGCATCTTTCACGTTTCAACTGCCTTTTATATTTCATTTTCGTCACTTGTCCTGTCGGTCACGGACAGAAGGAAAAAACAAGGAGCACATTGTGACTAACATATATTCGATTTCGAAACCAATTTAATATAATTGCTATGTTACATACTGTTCTTTTTACAATAACTTCTCTGGTGTCATTGCTTGTACAGTGAATAGGTATTCCTGAAATGGAATCCAGGGGTTGGCAAAAAGGACCACTAGGCCGACTTACCGGACTTGTTCGCCCCACCAAATACCAGTACCAGTACCAGTATATCTGCAACCACAGTTCAAACGAAATGTTCATAGAAATTTACATATGTATATAATGTTGCTTGTACAGTCCTTGATAGGGAGTCCTGCGCATTGAGTGTAGAACGTGAACGATCTGAAATGGAATCCAACAAGGAATCATAATCAGCACATTGTGTCTTTCATGTATTCGATTTTGAAACCAATTTAATATAAATGCTATGTTCCAAGTGTTCTTTTTTCAATAACGTATCTGGTTTCGTTGCTTGTACAGTCCCTGATAGGCAGTCCTGCGCATTGTGAGTAGAACGTGAACGATCAGGAATGGAATCCAACAAGGAATCATAATCAGCACATTGTGCCTTTCATGTATTCGGATTTGAAACCAATTTAATATAAATGCTATGTTCCAAGTGTTCCTTTTACAATAACTCCTCTGGTTCCGATGCTTGTTCAGTCTTTGACAGACAATCCTGCGCATTGAGAGTAGAACGTGAACGATCAAAAACGGAATCCAACAAGGTATCATGATAAGCACATTGTGCGTTTTATGTATTCGATTTTGTAACCAATTTAATTCAAATGCTACGTTCCAAGTGATTTTACAATAACTTCTCCGGTTTCGTTACCTTTAATGAAGGAACATAAATGGAATCAAACAAGGTACAGTAATAAACACAATGTATCTATTGTCTTTAGGACATCAAAAGCTATTTAACCTAAAGTCTATGTTCCAAGCGTTATTTTTTTGATAATTACTCCATTTTCGTTTTGGATTAACAGTTGTATGCATTGGAAGCAGGACTAGAATGGTTAGAAATGGGATTGAACAATGTACGAAAATCTTATGGAGCACATTGCGTCTGCATGTATTCCACTCCAAAATCTGTAAATGTTTTTTATGCCATATTACATTTTGATTAGATTTAAAACAAGGGTACCAATTAAAAACTGGCATACCGTCATGATAGTGACTCCCACATCCAATGA